>NW_017257354.1:679025-704454 GCF_001594055.1 Mycetomoellerius zeteki | reverse complement strand
GAGATAGGACCATTCTTCTAGATCTAAAAGTATGATCCAATTAGCGCGAAGGAAACTTCCAACAGTTGCAAAACAACCGTTCTGCTGAACGCAGCCATACACATAATTGTCAAAACACGAAACCTCCGCGATGACAGCCGAATTATCATGTAATTACATTACTTTTACACTCGATCGACCATGATTGGCACAAACTAATGGATTACTACTTGTAAATATTACCAATCCGTAGAAAATAAAACTATGGTCTCAAGGGTTTTTGTTGCTATCAACATTACCCCCTCTTTTTTTATGAAAATTGTCGTGTAACCGTTAGTGCTTAGCGATTCTTTAATACGATTGGTTCCTACACTTAGATTTTGCGAAGAATTAAAGGCGAGAACCAATCATATTAAAGAATCACTAAGCGCTAAAGCCCATGGCACATACAAAAACGTAAGGCCGTAATACGTAAGCAGTAAAGAAATCGTAAGATTGGATTCGCTACTGGCCTTACGGTCTCTATCGTGATTGGCCAATTCGCTTACTGATTATGTTTACGGCCTTACGTTTTTGTATGTGCCATGGGCTTAACTGATTAATTTTCTCTGCTGAACACGCCAATTCCTAACCTGAATAGTCGTTAACGATTAATATCTCGTTAATATCTCAGTTTGCCGGACAGAGTGATGCTTTTCTCGATCAGATTCGTTCGTTTCTGGCAAAAACGTGTCGAATGATCCTAATTTCAATCAATTTTTGAGGTGACGTGGCTAAACTGAACAATTGCCGATATAAATAGACGAAGTCAATTTGCGAGAATAACAAAAACTTATGAAAAAGGTCGCGTAAGATCAATGATAGATACGAATGAAATATATAAAAATGTGACTGATCAGTGAGTGTGGCAAGTCAAAAAGCTTCTCAATTTAGTTTTCTGTTTTTACAATCGAACAAAGGTAAGACAGATAAAATTAAATGCTTCTAGTATTATTGAAATAACAATATTGAAAATAAATTATCTTGATCCGAAACTGTAATACAATCATTTATGTAATACATATTATCTCCCTTATAAGGGACACGGCCCTCTTGAGCATCTGTAAAAAATACCTGGGTGCAAATTCGCACACCCAAGTATCAGTTGTAAGTTAATTTAAACGATATTAATTAATTCATTCAACTGTTTAGTTAACTCTTAAGTCAGTGGCACACGGTACTTGTTTTCCTGCTGGATTGGTAACTGAGAATCTTGCTACCATAACAAATACCAGCATCGCAGCCAATATGATAGCAAGAATCTAATCCAGCAAGAACCTAATCCAGCAAGAAAACAAACATTGTGTACTGTCGGCTTTACCTGTAAATGTATTTCGGTTTTGTTTAGAGTTTTTTTATGTGAATATAAGAACAAGAGTCGATAGAGAAATTTAATATTGGAAATTTAATGTTCGATAAATTGTGAAACATGTATTTCTGCTTCTATTTTTTAAAACTTTATTTTTAAAAATTTGTGATAGACTTAAAGGGCTGAGAGATCTCTTAAAATTAAATAATTTGTTGAATATGTATTTGATGATTCAATAATGTCTCCTTGACACAATAGGCATCGATTTCTATCAAATGTTTTTAAGAGTTGCATAAGGCTGCCATTTTAAATATTTGTCGCAGTAAAGTACATAAAAATTCAAAATATTTTCTTTCAATCTAATATTATAGAAATTGAGCAACATTTAACAAGATCGAAAACTGGCATCTTTAAAGAAACATTGGACACAAATTATCTAACAAAAGTTAGCTTGACCAGATCTATTATCTTTCTATTGTGTTCTTCAGGTTTACAAAAATGGATTTGCGTAATGATATTAAGAAGGCAACATCACTTCCTTTCTTAGATAAAGATGCTAAGTTCTATCGATTGCAAGAACCAAGTCAAGCTGCAAAAGATAAAAAAATGAATGAAAGACCAGTGAAGAAACCACGAAACAGCCATGTCAGTATATGTAATAAATGTTTCATTTTATCGTTATTAAGATAATTTATTTTAATTATTATACATCTTTTTAAGTAAAATAATTTTGAGAAATTTTAATCTTCGTTAATAAATTGCTAATAAGTTACTCTAAACTTTATTTTTAAAAAATAAATCCTTTTTTTAAAGGGTATCTCGCCTGTATAAATACATTTTGCAGTCATTGTATGTTAATACATACATAAAAAATAATATTTGCTTTATAAATTTCATATATGCAGTGTACTCTAAAAGTCCAGAAATATATTGAAAACGATCAAATATAGCGAAAAATATGTGAGAAGCAAAATTATAAGACTAAAAAAATATAACGTATAATAAATCAACCTAACTAAGACTCCTTATAAATCAAAATGCGCTTGACTCCTACTGCCCTTGTTCTTTCATTGTTTTTTAAAAAAATATATCTAATAATGATAAAAGTTTGAATGAAGTCCGCAATATCATATATTGAAGACCAATTAAATTTTTAAAGTTGAATGTTCTTTTTTATTGCATATTCTTGTAGTTTATTTCCAGAACTTTTCATTATAATAAAATATTTTTCCTCAGATATCAAAGAATTTGTGGCTTACATAGGCCGACAAAATTTGGGGGGGAGGGAGGAGTCTTGTACTTCGAATTTCGAAAGTTGTCAAAAAAGGATTTAAAGTAGAAACATACAGCTATAAGTATAAATTGTAAGATATTTTTTACGATTTTTTTCTTTCGAATTATTTGGTTTTATATTTCAAAATTTGTCAATTTTTTCCTATTTTTTAACGATTTTTCCAAAGTTTTTTGTTTGCGGTTTGCATAAAACATTTTTATAAGCATCAAAAAAAATATTTTTAGTATTGTTGGAACATTTCTGAGTTAAATGCTGCAAAACAGACTTCGATATCATTTTTTTAGTTAAAAAAAAATTAATAAAAAAGTTACTTCTCGAAAAAACTGTTTTTGCAATTATTTAAAAAAATGGAGGGTGATGGAAAAAAACGGACAATGTAGTCGTTTTCAACGCATCAAAATTCTACGGAAACATCTTTCAAAGTTCGAAGCACAAGACTTCCCTTAAATTTTGTCGGCTTGTGTTATTGCTGTCTCATAATTTCATTGCTAATGGTATTACACCCTTTGGCACTCTAAAGAAAATACCCATAAAAGCCTCAAAAGAGTTATAAAATATTTTTCCGTTAAGTACCTCCTCGTGTTATGAAGTTCGAAAATTACAGTATCGTCGGCATTAGCATTACTACCGACGAGATACTATTAAAAACCGACATCCTTATGGGAGTTCGCATCCTTATTAATATTAAAGTGACTAAGAGTAGAAAACTGATAATATTGTACTAATTTTATGATTTAATTTAGAAGATGTGTTTATCGGTGTATATGCATTTAAAATTCAATAATATTTGATTTTTCTTTAAAATTATGATTTCATTGTTATCGTCAAAGTTTGATTATCGACAAAGATGATAACTGCAGAGAAAAAAAATTGTAATTTTTCGGCAATATATAGGATATTATAGCTTTACAAGTATGCATATTTATTTATGGAGCATTTATGTAATAAAAAATCATAAATTTAATAATGTATTAGCTAAATATTTGTTAATAATAGCAAATTTATATCAATTGTCGATAATGTCATCGTTCTTCAATTACCTCCAGGCCCTTGGGACCCTTTTTATACCGCTGAAAATTTGCTCAGGGTTGACGGTCTTTAAATAGTAGGCCTGTTCTTTTTGGCTGAACTTTTACACCAGTTCATCTTTCTTTCTCTTCTTTTCTCTTGGAGAGAAATTTTAATTATCTCCTTGGAATTATTCAAGGAGATTGTTCTTATTTTCATTTTTAATCTCCAATGGTCTTGATTTTGATATATGTTGTCAAGATTATGAATAAAAGATTTAAAAAATAAGAACACGCAATATAAAATGGGAAGTTCTAGTCGAAAAATTCAACTTAACCTTCATCTTGATCTTGAGGACTTTACCTAAACCCTTATCATCAGCAGGTACATTTTCTTTAGCTCTACAACTTTGTTTATATATTTTTCGAAATAGTTTATCATTTTCGAAATATTTTAGCTTTTCTGAACTTTTAAAAGATTCTGTATATTATTTATAAACAATTATTCGCTCATTTAATTTCAGTTACTAGAAGACTCTTATTCAGAGAATGATGACAGGGATATAAATATATGTAGTAGAGTAAAATCTACTTTCGACAAACATGAAGTTTCTGCTGCCGTTAAAGAGGTAAGCAGATATTCTTATCTATTAAAAAGGTAATTAAGAGACATTAACAAAAATACATTTTTTATTTTAATCATAAATAATAGCGTTCAGTTAGGATTTTAAGATAAAATTAATTTCTATGTTAAAAAATATATATTTGAGGAAAACATTAATAACTTTATGTTGTTTGAACATCTGAGCAGTATAAAAAAACTAATTAAAAATAAATTTGGACACACCTTTTAATTTGTATATTTTTACCAATTGACTTAATATAATAGCGTTCTCTTTATACTGCGTTATAAATTACTGAAGATGACCAAAATTATGTGGTTGAAACGTCTAAACTATTGTTAATAAACTTGATATTTTTTACACACGAATAACTTGTGTTTGTTCTTATAGGCATTTCTTTTCACTCTTATGATTGTATACCAGTCGAGCCTTTACACTTCTTGTATTTTTAAAAATAAAAATAAACATTAATTTTTAAAAATTAATAATTAAAAATACAAACAGAAGTAACAGCTTCAGAATTAAAAATTTAAATAAAATAAATATGAAAGGATTATTTGAAACACTGATTGTGTTATGCGAAATTGAATGTAATGCCACAAAAATAGAATTACATTAAATCTAAACGAACGTTTTGACCTTTAATATAGTCATTCTTAGTGGTTATTAAAATATAAAATATGTAACTGTCACCGACTTGTCAATACATAACTATACTGTTAAATATCCGAAGTTTCTTCATTGCTCTCCAATTTTTTTCATAAATATCGTAATACATTGAATAATATTATGTGGAACTAATAGACATGCAGATTATGTAGAGTCAAAACCATATACGGTATGACAGCATTTGAATTTCATGTATCCAAATGTACTGTAAGCAAAGCATTTATAAAAATATTTTTTCTTATTATTTTTTTATGTACATAATGAGAAATTAGAACTTATGTCTCATCTGCATATATCGTCTTGGATCCATTTTAGTTTATTGTATTGCGATGACATTATGAAGAGAATTGGAGAGCAGTAAAGAAAACTATCTCGGATATTCAATTCAACGGTATAATTATATATTGACAAGTGTATTGATGACAGTGTGTATTTTATATTTTTATAACCACTGAGAATGACCGTATTAAAGGTCGGAACGTTTGTTTAGATTTAATGTAATTTTATTTTTGTAGCATCATATTCGATTTCACATAAGATAATCAGCATTTTGACTCAAATAGCCCTTTGATATTTATTTTATTTGAATTTTTAAAGATTAATTAATGTAGCTAAAAAAATTAAATTAATATGATACAGGTAAATGGTGGACGTGACCTTTCAAATAAACATTGGGAAGAGAGTTTCTTCAGAAATCTTGAAGAAATGATACAATGTGGGAAAGACATATCTCAAAATTCTTCCAAATATGATAATATCAAAGTAAATCAACCTAAGGCTAATAATTTAAACGATAAATATATTCAACAGAAAGATAAATTGTATAGAAATGCTGCAATCATGGGTCTTTTGAAAACTAATAAGATTTCACTACAGGATTTAATTATAAATGAAAACCCAATAAGGAAAGAAGACGAACTAGAAACGATGGTAAGCATAAGTAACATATAATTATATTATAACATTATGTTATGAACACTATATTATACATTTGATACATGTATTTAAAGACAGTAGTCTGAACGTAAAAAAAAAACATTTTTCACCTTACATCAGCATGAAAGCATAATCAATGGACAGTATAATGGATGTATAATGGACAGTGATAAATGCCATGTGGAATCAGTTCCTCTTCGTGAAGATCCTGAAATTTATGTTCACCCTTTACAAATGGGATTAGATAAAAATCAATTCAAAGATATAGATTTAGTATCACGAATCGGCAAGAAGACAAAAGTGACACCACAAGACCATTTTCTTGGAGCGACTGATGACACTTTTTTTAATTTTGTAAAGAAGAAAGATAGTTCATAATCTATTATTGTTTAAACAGACAAAATTAGTAAACATTGTTTCGTACATGTATTAAGAGATAATATACGAGATATGTTAGACTTGGATATGCAAAAAATAATTTTATATACATATGAGATATATTAGACTTGGATATACAAAAAATAATAGCAACCGAAATAAGTTATTTAGTCTACTAATTGCTTACAATTATAGGAAATCAATGTTACGGTTGCCATTTTTTTATTAGTATTCCATTGGAGATCGATGGTCTTCTGCTAGAGATTGATTACCACTTACAATTATTACCATGAAATTATTGTCTTATAGTATTCTCTCTCTCTCTTTCTCACACACACACACGCACACGCACATACACACAAAGGGTTGAGGAACTGTGCGCTGAATTGATTTTTTGGATTTAGAAACGCACAGTAAATTACTGTATTAATATCACAATTAAATTTGATGCTCAATAGGCATCTATTAAAGAGATCTCAATACGTTGGAAATCTGTGAATAAATTTATTGCGAAAAATATTACCTCGTCGCGCAGTTCAAATGATTATATATACAGTATATAAATTCACATGGAATTATTTAAGCACTAAAGGTTCTTCTCCGACCGTTGTGGACTTTATTTTTTTATCAGTTGTGTGTTTACATGTACGGTCCAATAAGATTCTCGTTGTAAAACGGTTAATTGGAGATATTTCCTATAAAGTTGGAGATTTCTTTAAATAGCGAAATAGCCAATTTTCGGCCGAAAATCAGAGAAATGGAAACCGTATGTGTGTCAATGTCAGCAATATGTGTATGTGAGAGTATATAGTGTTATAGGATATAAAATTACAGGTATATTTGTCTAGAAAAAAACAATAAATATGAACAAAAATAAAGGTGAATACAAAGCTGTTGAAAGAAATATTATATTAAACAAAAATCTTTATAATGTACGCTATGTTTCGACATTGCTATGTAGTTGCAGGGTATTCTAATAGTTCTATTATATATATAATGATTCGCGAAAATTAACTATATTACACCACAATTATCAATAATCTATTTTTTGTAATAACTAGAGTTGCCGCAGATCTGGAAAATCTGGAAAAATCATGGAAAAATCACGGAAAAATATATAATAAAAGAACCTAAATTTTGAACTTTTTTGAACTTTTTTGAACTTTTCCTTGCAATTCTCTTAAATGCTCTTATTTTATATCTATATAAAGAATATTTATAATTTTTTCAAATATATTAAATATTTATAGTCAAAATATTGAAAAATTTTACTCTACAAATTATTTTTCATGTATTACTACAAGGAGACTTTTTTGTTCTTGCGTTGTAACATTGTTTTTCCATAAAAACTAAAAGTTTATTGCATCAAAACTACACCTGCATGGCAAACTTTCATATAAAATATCAGGCTGCGTTAGTTCATTTTGGTATATTCATCCAGATGATAAAAACATGATAGAAACATTAGCTACTGATAAAAGGATGATAGAAGGACTATGTTCCAAAATTGACTGCCTGTACTGAAAATCTATAATGCACGTAACGTAAACTGTAGCATTTTCAGCACAGTAAATTTGAAACACAGCCAAAGTGAGTAAAAAGAATTTAAAAAGAATTTTAAATTGTATATTTTAAAAAGAATATTATGTGTGCTTACCATATGTAAAACGTGTTTTACGGCGAATTTAATTGGACGTACTAGAACGCATGGGTGCCATATAAAACCGTTGTACACTGATAATTTGAATGTAAAAATATATTGTAAGTTATAAGTTGTAAGTAAGTTGTATATGAACAATATAAAAATAGATTGTATTATACAGAAATTCTGAAAGATTCTGAAATTTATATAAAAATTATGAAAAATTACAAGAAAAATTCTGAGAAAAATGTTATAATTCTGATGAAAATTTTTCTTAAAATTTTTCATATAATTTTTCAAAATTATTTTTATGTAAATTTCAGAATTGTTTAGAATTCTATATAATTTTATAACTTTAGAAAATTTCTCAGTTTTTATATGAATCTTAGAATATGTACTGTTAAATAATAAAGAAGGTCAAACACCAAAACAATAATTATCTTTGATTAGTATCAAAATGTTACTTGCTGGTATCACATGAAGACATTTCACTAATAAGCATCACTATAGGTTTGTAGCTATAAGTCTATGCCACCAATCAATTCACTACTAGAAAAGGAGAGAACTATTCCACTCTCTTTCTATCAAGTCCTCAGCTTCTCTCGCATAGAGTTCCTCTAGTAAGTGTTAGGACACCCGTCTCGCACGTATGTGCGTCCGCCATTAATAGGAAACATGAGTATGAGATAAAGAGCGACATTTATAGTTCGTTCTTATTTCAAAACCGTCTTAAGTAATGACTTAAGATGCTAATACGGCCCTGATTGGCTTATGACTGATCTTCAGACTGTATTTGACAATCTCAAACATAAGAATCGACTATGAATATCGGCCAAAGTGAAAAAACAACCTATAACAAGCTATTTCATTCTTACTATCACTTTCGTTCCCTGAATATGGCGGAACTCTTATTAGAGGAACTCTAATAGGAACTCTCGTATGAATACTCCGTCTATCCTATAAATCTATCCTATAGGTCTTATTGTTTAAGTTTTTTTTGTGTGTCATGGCCCTTAGTGACGTCATGTTTGTTTGTTATCTACAACTCCGCAAACTTATAGCGCTAAATGATGTAGCACGAATAGCATCTCTCCGAACGCATTCCTATTGTAAATCCTGCATAAGAGAAATCATTATCCTTGTTTTTATATTGTAAAAAAAGTCCTTTCTTGTTGAATAGTAGAATTAATTTCTTTTCACAATTTTACAAAATATTTTATACGTGTCTTTCAGAATGGACTATTTTTATAATTTCGTTATGAATATGAACTATTATCTTATATTTTCATTTTGAAATATAATGTTACACAAATTATTACTAGAGCTTTAAAAACAAATTGTCACATTTATAAATGAAAAATTTATTGTATACAATTAATAATTCAAAATAAAATGACATATAAAAAGATATATACAAAGGTGATTAAATATACAATTATATCGTTCTATTTATATTTAAGTATCGATCAATAACGTTGATATCAATTTATCAGTAGTAAGACTTATATAAATAGACTGCTGACTCAATGTGATAGAAAGAGATGAATCTGATTCCGAGATGTCCTTGTTTAGTTCCTATATGTGTGCGTCTTGTCTGTGAGTATCGTGTGAATTTATCCATGTAATTTATACATGTGTGAGCGAGAGAATTCAAATATGTCGCTGCCCAGCGCTGTCTTCAAAGAGGCGAAGTTGGCAGTCTACTTATAGAAATCTGTGAGCAGTAAATACATAATAAATATAAATTAAATAATTAAATAAAAAATATAAATTTAAATACACGTATTTTTTGTATATTTCATGTTTTATAACAGAGAAAATTAGATGTTAAAGTGTTTGATTTCGACTTACAGAGGCTATTTAGCACAAAGTGACGAACAGAAATAAGCTTCAAATTTAAAAGCTGTATGCATCGACTTTTTTATCTCGGCACATGATAGAGGTACATATATCAGTTTCCTTGTGTAACAATTAAAACAAGCAATTCTACATAAGTGGCAGCATTTTGCTTCATCCAAATAATCCACCAATGTATATGGTATTATACTTGCATCATACATTATCCTATATAAGATATAAAAATTATCTTGATCCATTCATTACATGTTTCAAGTGTTTAATTATGCGATATAAATAAAAAGAAAGAAAATAAGAACCTAGACTTCAGAATGCTCTTAGCTGACCATTCGACAAGACTTTTCATCCTTACTGTCATTGTACTATCGTTTCCATACACATAATTTTTAATGTCGTTAGTAAACGAATTCTCTGTAATATCTAAAAGCTGTAATCGCAGATGTGTGATGGTCACTGGTAAATACAACAAACGGTTTTTTGCTACATCCAAAATTCTCAGGTTTCGTAGAGTTCTAATATTATGTGGTAGATGTGTCAATGCATTTTGGCTAACCTTTAGATGTACCAAGGCATTTAGGTTTCTAATCTGTATTGGCAATTCAGTTAGCTGTGAATAACCACAAATTATTATAACAATAATAATAAATTTATAGACAACAGAATCTGCTTTATTAATTAATACAATCTTTAAGTTTAATTGGATAATACTTACTGAATTACTACTTATATCTAAGAAATGCAAATTGTGCTTAATGGCAGTTTGTTCTAGCCATTTCCACTTCAATCTAGGTGATTTTCCAAGATTATTTTGTGACAGTAGAAGTTGTTGAAGATGAGGTAAGGTGCCTAGCTCCTTTGGTAAATAGGAGATGTTATTGTCTGACAAATCCAGAATTCTTAAACTTTGCAAATGCAAAATTTGCCGATCAAATGACTTTCTGCTCAGTCCACTTAAAATTAGTTGCTCTGTAGTTCTTGGGAAACCCTGTAAGGTTGGATACTCAGACTTTTTCTTCACTACCACTTTGACTTTTCCCAGGGAGAATTGATTCGAGTTGAAAAACACATTAGGCATAACTGTATACTGGTTTATGAGAACATCATGCTGAGAATGTCTATTTATTATTTGATTCAATATACGAAGAAAGCTTTTCAATTGAATTGAATCACTCTGAATTATCAGATCGTGACAAGGTTGTATCAGTCTTATTGTAACTTTGCCATCGGCGATAAACTTTGTGAACACTTGTTCTACATTATTAACAATCTAAAAATAAGAAAAAAAAGATGATTATCAGATGTATCCTTCAAAAATAAAGTGAAATATGCAGTTTAGACTCCACTGAAAGTATGAAAACTATTAAAACAATATAAAAGTTAAAGTCTAAAAAAATCTACAATGGGAGTAAGAGCCATTACACATACTTTCTGTAACCGTTAGACATATCATAAGAATTAGTCAATCAGGGCACAAAATTTGTGATAATTTTTTAATGTGATTGGCTAATTCTTACGGTACATCTTTATTTTTGCAGATTACTGTTATGGAAAGTATGTGTAGATCCCTTAAAGCCAGAAACACATAGAAAAACTAAGGCAGTAAGACTTAAGCAGTAAGCGAATTGGCCAATCACAATAGAGTACATAAGGTAATAAACCTTAGTTTTCTACTATGATTGACCGAGTTCACTGTTTATGTCTTATGTCTTTAGCTTAAAGTCTATTCTACAATAGCCATAAGCATAGTTGTGATTGTGGATGTAATTGATCAATCATTTCGAATATGAGGAGAATATTTGACTGTGATTGGTCAATTCTTACAAGTACAATCATAACTATGTTTATATAGCTATTATAGAACAGGCATGAGAATTGACTAGTCACAATTAAATATGAGAATATTCGACTGTGATCAATTTTTACAACCACAACCACTTACAACTATGCTTACTCAATTGTAAAATGAGCTTAAAGCCTGGAACACAGATCCTTTGCATAATATATAAAGCATGAGGAAATCAACTAATTAGAATCTTTTGTTTCATAGAAAGAAAGAAAGAAAGAAAATAAAGGACTCTAATTGATTAATTTTTTTATGTATTGAATTCTTACGTACTAAAGAATCACTAAGTGCTTACTGATTAATTTTCTCTGTTGAACACAGCCATTACTCCTATTGTAGACGGCCTATAAAGTCCATTTTATAAATGCATAGTTGTAAGAGTTGATCTATTATAATCGAATATAAAAAAAATATTTAACTGTGTTTGATCAATATTTACAATTATAGCCACCTACGACTATGATTATACAATTATAGAATGAGCTTGTTAGAAAAATGGACAATTAGACACTAGTATTACATCCAGCTACCTGGTACTTGATGCCTTGTTTGTTCTGTCGTGTCTGCAGATACAGGTATAAGTCATCTTCGACTGATTTCTTAGTGAATGCCACGATCGACTGTGATCTTCTCTGCGAGCAGACAGATAATGTTCTGTCGTGGATCTCGATATAGCAGTAAAACTTCATAACCGTTTATCGTTGCGCACACCAGTAAATCGTCGAGTTCGGGGCAACGTCAAATGTAATGAACAATAATAGCGTCTTCTAAAACGTCGTGATACCAAGTGTTATACAGGTTATACATAACCTATATTATAACCGATTAAACACTTCTCTGTTCTTCTCTCGATTATTTTTCTTCTTCTTAAAAGCCCTTATCTAGATTTTCGACTCCGACCTACTAAAAGGTCGATAAAATGGTCCACTAAATCTGGTATTACGGTGTATGGATACGCTTCATCGTGCATATGGTCCGCGGCCTATACAATAGATGTTCTTGTTTATCCTGTAGGTTAAACAAAGACACCTATCGTATAGGTCGCGGACTAAGGGCATCCAACGTAAAGCTGGTTCTACATTAGTCGCATCGCAGCGTCGCAAGCGTTGCGGTCCAATCAACATCAAGCTAGTTCGACTCTGATTGGATCATAACGCTTGCGACACGCTTGCGACATTGCGATGCGACTAATGTAGAACCAGCTTTACGTTGAATGCGCTTAGTCCGCGACCCAGCTTAAGCCCAGTGTCCACGATGCTAGAAATCCGTCAGAGATCTCGGATGAAGAAAGAATTGACCAATCGCATTGATCATGTGACTAAATTGTTTAAATGCGATTGGTTAATTCTTTCTCTCTCCGAGATCTCGGACCAATTTCTAGCATCGTGGACACAAGGCGTAATGCCTGTGTCATACTACGCATTGGAGATTGAGGATTGCGAATTAAAGATTAGAATTCGACCAATCAGGTAATTTTAAGTTTAATCCGTTTCGTTCTAATTGGCTGAATTCTAATCCTCAATTTGCAATCTTCAGTCTCCAATGTGTAGTGTGACACAGACATAAGGCCGGAATCAGACTAGGCATTAAAGATTGAGATTGAAGATTGAAAGATTGAAATTTGACTAATCAAAACAATAGGAACTAAAATTCCTTTGCCCTCATTGGTCAAATTTCAATCTTCAATCTTCGATCTCAATCTTCAATGCGTAGTCTGATTCCGGCTTAAGGTAAACGTACGGAATGATGCCACTGACCGGAATAGCGCCACCTATTTTATACACGCAGTAAAATACAACGTAGTGAAAGTGTTTATAAATTTTTAGAAAGAGATTGTGAAAGTGTGTGAAATGCCGCCAAAGTAAATATAAGAAAATATCTGATTTTTCGTGAAAAGCAGTTGCACAATCTCATGTCGAGAATGTATCACTTTTAGCTATTCGTGATTGAATTTGTTCTTAAATAACTACCATGACAAGGTAATCCATAAAGTGATAAACGATATATTTTTGAACTGTAATACAAAGTATTTGGTTTTGTATTACATTAATATATTTAAAAAAATAACAAAAAAAATATCACACAATTATACGATTTTTGTATAATATAATAAGGGTGGCAGATTTATATGCATGCGAAAAGCACCATCTGCATAAAACCGCCATGAATGTATAATAACACTTTAATACAAATTAGTAAGAAATTAATATAATAATGATGGGATCATTAGATCAACAACAAATTACTGCTTAGTAATGGCTTTTTCACATTGGACGCGGAAATGCTTACCACGCGGCAAAATGCGACGCGGTAACCAATGAACATGTTAGGAGCTGTAAGCTTATTGGCTACCGCGTCACATTTTGCGCGCGGCAAGCGTTTCCGCGTCCAGTGTGCAGGAACCATTACGTTTTTGTATGTGCCATGGGCTTTACGGACGTGATCCTGGCCGTGTTGCCTCCGTTTACTCCATGGGAGGCAGGAGCCATTAACTAAGGGCTAATTTCACCAACCACGGTTAGATTAACCGATGGTTAAAGTTAGCAGGGTGACCAACAGACACATATTTTCTCGTAACCTCTTGGCTCTAACCTGAAATTTGTGGGAAGCAATAAACAGTGTATTATACATGTGAAAAAAAGTTTAAAAGGTAATATAAATATATATAATATGTTTCTTTATATAATATAAAATGACATTATAAATTTTATTTTTTTTTACAGATTAAAACATGCAAAGGCAAAAGAATTTTTCTGACGCAGATAAAGAATCTTTATTAGATTTAATATTTTTACAACGTGATGTCATTGAAAACAAAGAAACTGATCGTTCAACACTTGTAAAAAAGGATGAAGTATATATATTTATATTACCTTTTAAACTATGTGTCTGTTGGTCACCCTGCTAACTTTAACCGTCGGTTAATCTAACCGTAGTTGGTGAAATTGGCCCTAGAAGAAGAAGAAGTACTACGACTGCACTTTGCACCTCGCACCCTCGCCATAGTGGAAGGATGGCCAGTGATTTCAGTTGTCGCGGTTATCGTCACTGATTTTTCTGTATTGGTAGTGATTGGTAGGTGGACCGCGGAATTGGGCGGAATGTGTATCCGTTCGCGCGAGAAAGTCGAGACAAGCGGAGTGATTCAGAGGCAATTCGGATTTCGGGGTCGAGTTGATCAAGCAGATCCGAACGGCCTGGAACAGCCTCAGTTCTGCAGGAATCCTTTCTTCCGTGATCTCTGATACGTGTGGATACATGACGACAAGGTACCGTGACCGTCGATTGCAGTTGATCTCCGGCAGGATGTTATGAGCATTTGTGAGTCGGACCTTCTTTCGAGGTTTCAAGATCACACTTGGTATGTTGCTGTCACAATTGGCGATTTTTTAAGCCCCGGCACGAAAAGGTCACGGGCCTTCGTCGTTGAAAAATCTTGAAGATCGCTATCACGTCGTCCTTTTTTGCTCTTCCCGACGGGATATCGTCTAAATAGGATTGAATAATTTCTCATTCGTCTCGCGAACGATGCTGTCGCTCGTGATGGTAGATTGTGTATCTAAACGGCAGATCCTGCTTCTTCTGTTTGTACTAAGTCAAACTAGTCATGGCCACGACGAAGATGCACATACTCTTCGGTATACCCACGACAACTTTTCCATGGAAGTTGGCAAGAAAAATCACTTCGTCATGTTCTATGCGCCATGGTAAAGAAATGCATATTTTGTTTATATAGTCATGCTATAAATTGTTTCTTAAAGAATTAATTTATTTCATATCTAAAATAAAAGACAGCGTGCAATGTATACTTGTTTTGGTAATTGTTGAGTTGAGCTAGCTCACGTCTGATATTGATAAAAAGTAAGTCCATTCGATGCATTTTTGCATGAAATCACTGAATCTGGCAAAAAAAGTTTAGCTGTGTGAACTGGTGTGAATCGAGAAATTGAGAGCTGTTTATATAATGGGAGTAGTAAGATGTAGTAAATTGTAAGCCGTAATAAATCAACCAATCACAATCGAATGAGAGATCAATCGATTGATGATTGATTAGATTCTTACTTGATACTAGGCCTGATCTATAATATACAGATTAAATTTGGTATAAAAAGTAAGAGTAAGAAATTGACCAATCACAGTTGAATGTGAGAAGAATACTCGACTGTGATTGGTTAATTTTTTACTCTTTATTTCTCACACCAAGCTACGTTTGTTTATGAATTTTAATCAGGGAATGGAAAGTTATTTTTTAAAAGCAACGAGTTACAGTTATTCGTTACCAAGTAGGAAAATAACAAGTTACCGTTACTAGTTACCGATTTTTAAAAATAACTCGTTGCAGTTACCATTATTTGAGAAAGAAATTTTTCGTTACTTTTCTAAAATTACTTTTTTTAAAATCGACTTTTTTTTCTGCTAAATCTAAATGGATGTTTAAAAGAAAAATCATGGATATAAAGAGTATCAAAAAGATTAGAGTAAGAGTTTTTGTTATTCTTTTGGCTCAGAATTCTGTTTTTAAAAAATTCAAGAAATTCAGAAAATGCGAATTTAAAAATCACATTTTTATATGATCTAAATGATCATTTCTAAAATAATTCCACACACACAGCAATTAAATCTTATATATTATATTATATATTATATTCGATATTTTTTTAGATTTTTAGATTTGGTGAAACATGTTGAAAAAACAATGTTTTTCCCGACTTCTAACTTTGATAAGCACATTAACATGATAAACTTATCTTACCCTAATAGGACATTAAAAGACTTTAGATTTTTTTATCTACGAGACTAACTCAAAATAAAAGCTAGAACTCTAATCAGAATCTTGAGATCTAAAGTTGAAGTGCTATAACTTTACATGCCCATTGTAATTGATCAATTCAACAAAAAGAATGTATTTTATGCTGTTTTTTATCTTAATTAAGAAATAAATCTATCTATTTTTCTTAGGAATAGAATTTATATAGCAAGAATATATATTATTTTTTATGTTAATTGAACAATAAAATCCAATTGGGAATGTTCTGTATAAGGTGTGGTCATTGTCAAAGACTTAGCCCCACATGGGAGCAGTTGGCAGAGATCTCGAATGAGGAGGACAGTAATATAAGAATCGCCAAGGTGGATTGCACAACCGAGAGCGTTTTGTGCAGCGAGCAAGATGTTACTGGCTACCCTACGTAATACATTTTTGCCATCTAACTTAATTCTTGTCCAAAACAGATTTTTTGAAAATTTATTTTTAATTTATGTGCGCCGCGATTATATCTGATAATATGTTTATGCATAGTGTCATACATTTGTAAATTATCTTGAAATTGTATTGCAATTACATATAACGTTATGATGTCTTTTGGACATAGGTTGAAGTTTTACAAAACTGGGGAAACTAAAGGCATCAAGTTCCGAGGCACTCGTGATTTACCTACATTGACTTCTTTTATTAATGATCAACTGGGTAGTTCAATGGTGTGTATGTTTTATACTGAATTTCGTGCTATTGCATTGAATTGTTAGTCACAGTTTATATGTTCCAGGTTGAAGATGTCATGCCGACTCCTCCGGAAGCAGTGAATGGATTACTGGAATTAACGGAAGATACGTTTGAGAAACACGTATCTTCTGGACATCATTTTGTCAAGTTTTACGCGCCCTGGTGTGGACACTGTCAGAAATTAGCTCCAACTTGGGATGAGTTAGCCAACAGTCTTCGCAACGACGATGTAGTCAGTATTTCTAAGATAGATTGTACACAGCATCGTAGCATTTGCGGCCAGTTTGACATTAAGGGATATCCTACATTGCTATGGATTGAAGATGGAAAAAAGGTATTGAATTATCGATTTTTTTTGCACAAAGAATAGTTACATGCAAGGTGCTTACTATCTAGAAAAATTTGGAAAACTTGAAATTTTGAGGAGATTTTTTAT
Source organism: Mycetomoellerius zeteki (assembly GCF_001594055.1). Taxonomy (NCBI): domain Eukaryota; kingdom Metazoa; phylum Arthropoda; class Insecta; order Hymenoptera; family Formicidae; genus Mycetomoellerius; species Mycetomoellerius zeteki. Next base: position 686,939 of record NW_017257354.1, on the reverse strand, counting down.
CCTTGAAAGTCACGAATTTTTATGAAACTTTATCGATATTTAAGGAAATCCTTGAAATTTTATTTTTGTATTCTATCTTTTTCTGAAAACTTTTTTTGTTATTTTTTCCTGATAATGTAAAATGTCAGCAATCGGTGGTAATAATAATAATAGCTTTAGTGAATGCTATGGCTTACAATTAATTGAAAGCAACATGTATAGTATATGATAAATACTAAAGGCACATTGTGGAATTAGAAAGGTGACCCATTCCAACGGATACATAGTGAGTTGAAAGTAGAAAGATCTGTCAACTAATCAAGTTTTGAGCTCATTTGCAAAAATTCACATGATTCGTTCATGCTGCAAATGAGCTCAATTTCTGATTGGGGGTCCTCCGCCATTATGCGCAATGGGTCACCTTTCTAATTCAACCATGCTAAAAGCATGACTGCGGCTAAGGGTTGATTTGATGCTTAATTTGAAAACGAATACGTATGACATACATTCACATATATTTTCGAATGTCTCGCGAGTTTTTAAAAAATCAAGGTAACAGTAGAAGACAATATATAGGGTGTCCCATTTTAAATAACCCATTAAAATTTGTCAAAAACTGGTAGATATGGAAAAATGTATCAAACAAAAATTGTATAGTTCGCAGAGTTGGCATTATTTTACCCACCCCAATTTTATCTACTTAAAAAAACCCGCAATTTGTGGGTTTTTTGGGTTTTATTGGAATTTTAGAAAAATACATTTTTTAAACACATAAAAGGGACGTATTTATAAATATTTAATGAATATATGTATACTAAACTATAACTGAAGTGATATAATTTTAACATATACCAATTTTAAGATATATACAGGATGAGTCACTTAAGACCGGCTACCCGAATAACACCCACAGTTTTGGAGAAAATGTTTCAGATGTAAGTGGAATGGTTTCAAGGGGGACGTATTTGGTTATGTTGTCTTTCTTCTAGGTGGAGGCGCTAAAAAGATATATAGGTCATCTCCATTTTTTTAAACGAAATTGTATAATTTTTTTTATACAATATGATCTCACTAATCATTCTGCATATAAAAGTATTAAGGTAGTGATAATAAGGTAGTGAATAATGATAAATACAACGTAAACTAAATATTACGTGAAAAAAATATCAAATAATCAATTTTACCAAAAAAACCCCCAAAAAACCCGAAAAACCCAAAAAAATCCCAATAAAACCCCCATAAAACCCAATAAAAACCCCCATAAAACCCAGAGAGAGAGAGTGGTGTGTGGGTTAAGTTTTTTAAAAAAGCCCGAGTTTTTTCCAACCCTGATGGTTCGGAGAGGGATATAAGAAGGTACCATTGATTTGACCTTGGGTGGCGTCGTTAAGGTCAGATCAAGGTCACATCGATTTTTTTAAATGGAACACCCTACTTTTGATGGTATCTGAATATCTGGTGTTCCATTTACCTTCTTATGTCTCCCTCCGAACCATACAACTTTTGTTTGATACATTTTTCCGTATCTACCATAGTTTTTGAGAAATCTTAATGCATTATTTAAAATGAGACATTCTGTATAATAGAAATTCTTTAATATTAATAATTATAGTGACCCATTTTTACTATCCTATAGATGTCATGGCTACAATTGTAGAGAAGATAAATGCAGAAAATATCTCGTTCACTTTAAATGTTTATAAAGATATACTCAATGCGTTTTTGTGTAAAAGTAAAATTTAACAAGGAAAAAATCTCGCTGTATCTCGCGAAGCAAGATATTAATAATAGCAGTTTGCCATTATGAGATTATGAAATCTATCGTATCGACATGCATGTTGCGAACTGTGCAGTGCGCATGTACTGTGGTCACGTGTGCATGCAATGGCTAGCCATATGCGCATGCATTTTATATATATTAAATCTTTAAAAATGAATGAGCAGAGCTGGGCATGTATTTGAAATACTTTTATTTGACACCTCATGACCCTCGCGATTTCCACGTGCTTCCTACATACAGCTTTTATCCAATGTATTATGTGGGCTTCCACAATTAATACATGTCTTTGGCTGTTGCGCCTTCAAAGAGTGGTGAGCACCCGCGCAATTCAGGCAAGCTTCTAGTTTCTCACAGAACTTATTAATGTGCTCTATATAGCCACATTTGAAGCAGAGCCGAACAGTACATACAGTTTAACTCAATTAGCCATTTTTTCGATGATAATCATATCTGGACTCGCCTTTTGTCTTGACGCAGACTGCTCGAGAGTCTTCGATTTGGCCGGTTTTCCTGTTTCGATATTTAAGTATGAATAGGTTCGTGATTATAAGATTGGATTTCTCCATCTCAATTGTTTCCTTCAGTTTTTCGAGAGGCATGTTTTCCAAATTGAATCTCTGATTATCGCCTTCCTACTGATTTTGAACTTGGAGACAAGAACTACAATACCTGTCGCTTACAGCATTATGTTAAACAAAGCATTATTCACTAGAGTTTTTCAACTAAACGTGACCCTCCAAGTACCTCTCGAATATTTATATATTTGGCAGAACTTTATATTATAGGAACTGATTTTTTTCGAGATACAAATAAGAGGGAAATTCGCTTGTTCTTCATTTGTTTGTTCGATATGACTCGAAAGTGAACAATATATAGGCCCTTCAAGAAAGCATCATATTTAAATTTCCTTTTTTCGAGAGTCTCGAGACTATCTTTTGTACCCGTCATCAGGTTTAGATGAGTTCATCATCTGTGAATCATTGCACCTACTATTCAATAGTTACACGGCTCGATTTATGTCGAAGTTATAACATCGATGATATGAAACTGGCCAACATAGCTATTCCTTCGAAGAATGGAATGACTGTGATTGGCCAGTTTCATAATGTCGATGTTATAAATTACCGACGTTAGATGTCGTGTAAACATTTATTTTACGACGAAATTATTACATCGATATAATGATTCAAAGTCATTTGATGAAGAGGGTTACTACATCGACATAAAAAGGATGTGTGAACAGCCGTGTTATAATTTCGGTGTAAATTGAATGGCATAAGTATAACCTAACCTGAAAGTTCATTTTGCTCAACTTTTCATATTCTTTTATGCTTTCAGCTCGGGAATAAAACGAGCCTGACCGTGTAAACACGACTTACTTAAGTGGGGCTTATGACATCAGCGTTATTAAGTCGAAGTTAAGAAGCCGTATACATATAAATGTGTTAAGTGTTATAAGAACACTATGCCTAGTTACACCAGAAAAGGCACTCATTTTTGCTACTCATGGTACACTGCTGGTAGTGGAATCTTATAGTTTACATTATATAATGTAAATAAACATAAATTTTCAGTATTATATGTTAGGATAATAATGTATTTTAATCTTTCTTAATTTATTATTTTGCATTAAGGAGCTGGTATCATACGCAATAAGCTTTCATGTAGATGTTTGACACTTGATACTCCTATCTAATGGCATTTTCAGGTTTCTCTCTGATTTATGGTGCTTTTTTACAAGAGACAATGTAACACAGTGATCACTTAAAATTTAATATTAAACGACAAGGTAATGATCCACTGTTACATTGTAGCATCTGTATCTTTTCCCTCATGAAAAAACTACAGAAAACTACTGCACTATTGCACTATTAATGTGGTAGTAAATTCGACCACTATTGCACTACTGCACTGGTATAACAGGCAAAAACTCAGTTTTTTTCCAGAAAAACCTAAATTTTTGGGAGTTTTTGTGGGTTTCTGTGGATTTTTGTGGTTTGTGGGTTTTTGTTCTAGAACTCTAATAGCAGTCATCTATTGTTTTAAAAGCGTAGTATCTGTTCGACAAAAACATAATCTTAAAAAGTTGTCAAACAGATACTACCAGGATTTAGGACCAGCATTTTATTAATATCATTTATGTTAAGTAATCATTGCAACAAATTTCCGATTCATTTATAGAATAAAAAAACTAGTTTAATTTTTAATATATGTTGTAATAAACTAGTTTATTTTTAAAGATCCAATAAACGTTACTCGTGACCTTTCTAACTACTAATTTTTGCTTAGTAATTTCGAGCTAGATATTTTACACATTTCAATTTATTTACACGCGGGTCGTACAATGTGTTCTGATAACTTTCCATTTAAATTTCACCGTTATTATCTTTATTTTAATTACCAACTTCGGTGATCATGAGGCTTTAACTTTGAAACGTTGGATTGATATTAATTGTAAACTTATAACAACCATATCACAGGTACATTTTTAAAATTATGTATTTCTAATAATGTTTTTCTATCACATTTTTCTAATAATTTCTTTCACTTACAATTTAAACATTATAAGGCGATCAAAAATTAAATAAGATACTATATTCATAGAAACAAATTTTTTAATTATAATATTATAGAAATATTTGATTTACATAGAAACACATTCTCTTAATAGACAATTAATGTTTTTTTTCATCTAATTTTGTCAAACGTATTACCACAGTATGTTTGGAATGATTTGGTAAAACATTATTCGATTTCTTTTGAAAATTTTCGAAAAAGACTGCTTTTTCTCGCCATTCAACGACGAAATAATTAAATTCACTTGATGACGTTAAAGAAAATTTATCAATTTTATATAATTTTATTCGTAAAGTTAAATGTGTTATGTTCAATCTGCGATACGACTTCATATCTTTCTTTCCAATGTTTAATTATAATTAAACTAACATAAATGAATTGAAATATAATATATAAAAATAAAATATCTAGCTCGAGATTGCTAAGCAAAATTAGTAGTTAGAAAGATTAAAAAACATGAGCATTTTTTTTTAGTTTATTGAGTTTTTGTTTAAAAATGCGAAGATATATTAATATTATACAATGAAATTTGACATGCATTTGGGTTTTTGTAATTTGTACTTGGGTTTTTCTACAAAAACCCAGTAGGTTTTTGTAAACTGAGTTTTTCTGTGCCAACCCTGCCACTGGTATATTACTGCAGTAGTTTCTTTTCGTGAGGAAATATTCGTAAAAAAAATTAACTTACAAATTTTATTTTTTTAAACTGAAATTATTTCATATAAGATGTTTACAGTGTATGATTTTAGCTGAAATTAGTTATCTAAATTGGTTTTGAAAAACATACTTACCTTAGTGTGGAATTCGAACCTGAGATCTCTGGATTATGAGTTTCCTGCATTACGTCCTACACCATTTCTTCGATTGATAAATATGTTAATAATTATTATTTGTTATAATCAGCACGCGCACACATGCATGCACGCATACACCCAAATGCCTGTGAAATATTCCTACATGCTAAAATTACAATACTAATTGTTCTAATGGTACATATGTACTTTTTATTACAACCATTTTTTATATTAAATGTTACAATTAATAAAAATACGCTATGTTACTGAACATTCTGTTAATAATATAACAAGAATGCTGCAAGGGTAGTATTAAATAGATACTAATAGTGCCACTACTACGATAGTGGTGAACACTACTAATAGTGTTAAACACTACTAGTAGCACTACTGATTCAGCAGTGGCACTATTGCATATAAATAGTAATACTATTGAATGTCAGTATCACTACTGTACACTAGCAGTTTTTTTCCGTAAAGGTTATTGAAAAACACCTTTTATAAATAAAATTATCTACATCTCAACTATAGTGCAGATCGAATGAGACATCGGAACGAATTTTTATTTTACTTAAAAAAATGTTCTATACGCGCTTTCCACGTGAATACCACAATTACATTGCAATTTTCTTAGTATTGTAGCCGTAATTTCAGTAATAAAGAAATTTTTCTCTTACGGAGGTCTATAAATCTCTCTTTTGTCAACTCTTAAAAAATTCTTTAATTTTACCTAGAATTTTTAAAGAAATACCTAGAAAATCCAGGAATTCTTAGGGAATTTTTTTACATTATTTCAGTAAACATTAGGTCTGTTTTCGTTGCTTGAAATTCTCAAAAATTGTTGCACTTAAAATGAGATAAATGTATGTATGTTCGGACGTTAAAAAGAGAAAAAACGAAGATGTAAAAAGTGCAAGTAACGCAAACAGATCTATTCTCTTTTACATAAAAGAATTTTTGATGGAATATTTAATGGAATATAAATCTCTAGGTGGATAAATATACTGGCCAGCGTACTCACGAAGAGTTGAAAGCTTATGTGTCAATGATGCTGGGTAAGAATGCAGAGAATGAGTTAAGCCGGAAGCTTGAGAATACTGACGGAATCCCGAATGCTATATTGAGTTTGACGGCTGATAGTTTCAAACAAGGTATCGAAAAGGGCCTTTCATTCGTCAAGTTCTTCGCACCCTGGTGTGGACATTGCAAACGTCTGGCTCCTACGTGGGAAGAGCTGGGTAAGAAGTTCTTCGGCAACGACAATGTGAACATTATCAAAGTCGATTGTACACTCGACGTAAGTAAACAATTGTGCAATGAACAAGAGGTGGATGGTTTCCCAACTTTGTACTTATATCGTAATGGACGCAAAGTCTCGGAATACAATGGCTCGCGTAATCTCGACGATCTGTACGACTTCGTAATGAATCACATGAAAACGCATGACGAATTGTAATTTTGTTTGTTGTTAAAGCACCGAGATAGGTGTGTGTGTGCGTGCGCGCGCGCGCGAGAGAGAGAGAGAGAGTGTGTGTGTGTGTGCGTGTGCGTGTGCGTGTGCGTGCGCGCGTGTGTCGTAATGTATTTCTAATAATACTTCGAATAATTGAATTAATTTAAGACACATGACGTTTCGATTCTTCATTGCCAAATGGAAATGGAAGAAGCGGGAATTTTTTTCATTTTTATATCTTATACATCGAGAGAAAAAGAAACGATTTTAGTATATAGAATGTAACATACCAAAATGTAATCCTGTGTAAAAAAATGTGCTTTCAAAATATATATATTTATTGTCTTTTCTCATTTATTTTGCATTTATACATATAATTCTTTTTTGTTTATTCCTTATACTATTATATTATTTATTCCGTATACCTTGATAATAGGGCTATAAAATTTTATTAAAAGATAAAAGAAAATAATAAATGTTGATCTTGTTCTTCGTATATTCAATACAAGTATTAATTGATTTCGTCAGAAATAAGAAAGAATAATTGATCTTATTATAGTTCTTAACATATTGCTTGTATGTGTATGCGCAGCATAAGTGATGCTTATTTTAAATATATAAAGATTTCTGATGACTAATTAACGGATATACATGTATGTATACATATATATATACACATATACATACATACATACACAATAACGCCCGACTCAAAATCGTAAATTTCAATGGGATCCTTCAATTATATTCTGATGATAAGCTCTTGGGAATTGTAGCAATATCAAATTGACCGAATGCCATTTTTATTGTAATTTGATTACACTGATAACCATAATTGTTTTAATGCACAAGAGTCATAAATCCTCCCAGCAAACCGCAACGTGTAACTTAGATGTAATGTTATACGAGTGTCAGAAATGTTACATGTAATATTATTTGTAATGCTAAATATAATGTACTTTTTGTGTGGTACGACTCTATGTCAGCAACTTTGAATATAACATTTGTATATCGAAAATATATCAATAATATATTAGGGGAACTTGGGGTATAATGGTTATAATGGTTATAGTTAGATTTTTTCAAGTTTTAAACATATTAAAGATAAATAAATCAACTTTGTTATATGTATATTAAAATATTTTTTGAAGTATTTACTATAAGGAAAACTTAAGTTTTACTGCAAAAGTATAGATTAACAGGACGAAATTATTGTTTTGTGAGAGTGTGTCGTAACCTCACTATAGGTTTGTTCGCGTCGCAAGATCTAACATACTCCAACATGTTCCTACCATAGCTCCTACTCACTCTATCAAGCGCATTGGAGTGAG
>NW_017257354.1:662744-678927 GCF_001594055.1 Mycetomoellerius zeteki | reverse complement strand
CTGTTATTATATTGAACATAAATAAAAATGTGTTTAAGAAGATAACACAAATAAAATAATTCTCATTATTTTTATCTACACTTGCACATGAATCATAAACTCATTTTAAACATAAAATAACACCAGTGCACTATTATGCCTCGAAGTACATAAATTTACTTTAGATAATATAAAATATCACAGATAATCAATATATTTGTATAGATTTTACTAAAGTAACAAGAAAAGATTATATAATAAGATAAATGTACTTATGACAATAAAAAATAGAATTTTGTTATTGCTTATCTTATGCGAACATACCAAAGAATTTGTAACTCATTCGCGAACAGTAAAGCGAACACATTAAACAATTTTTAGCAATTTTCAGATAAAAATAATATGACAACTAATAACCATATATAATAAGATACATCTAACAGTAACTATTATCTGACAATTTATTACATATTAGCATATCTGTAAAAAGATATCGAGTACATCCCATTATATCCTATGATTTCATTATACCCCAGGTTCCCCTACCATAATGTAATATATAAACGTCCTTTTTACATATTTTATATGTAAAAAAGACGTTTACAGCAGTGTTGCTAACTTTGATGGACTATATTCTCTTATTTTCAGCGTTAAAATAGGTAAAATAGTGATAAAAATTAATGCTATGGGTAGTAAAAAATGCATGAAAAGGATGTAGCGTCATGTATGTAACATTTAATTTTGAATCGATCGTGAGCAATCTGCAGGGCTGTGTTCAGAGAGACATTATTAGAGCTATTTGAGTCATTCCATCTACATTGTTTATTAGATGTAAAGCAAGGATAGAATGACACTAAAAACGCTAATAGCATCTCCCTGAATATACCCCTGACGACTGGAAGTTGAATAAATTCAATTACATATGTGTAGTATGTATTTTATACGTATCAGTCGTATAACATTCGTTAAATTGCTGAAAGATCACAGTTGTATTTATGTTATGTATCTTGAATTACGTGTGTTGCATTACATTTTTAAATAATTGTTATGATTATGCAACGAAGAAATATATCTTTGTTCTTTTAAAAAACCCTCAAAATTATGTGACAATTACGTATCGTCTCCATAACCATGAATTACATATCGTCTCTATGCTTTGCCGGCTTGAACCCATTGTTAATTGACTCTAAGGGCCTGTTCTTTTTAGCTGAACTTTTGCATCAGTTCATCTTTTTTCTTTTTCTCTTTAGGAGGAAAAACGAGGAAGAAAGATGAACTGGTGCAAAAGTTCAACAAAATAGAACAGGCCTTAATAAATCGCGTGGGAACTATATCAGGTTTCGAATATTTCAATGCTCAGTTTTTTTTGTAATGTATAATCTATATACGTTTATTTGAATATGGCCGCATCTGTGGCGCAGAATCGTACGAAAATCTCAAGAACGAGCACTTGGCTGTGCACTTGACTAGGTTTTTTCCAACATGAACACGATAACCTTGTGTACTAATATTTATCTACTCTGTTTATCTTTTACCATTTTTTATTATTATAACAAGCCGTTGCGAATCAGCCTCGTGTAGAAATGTAATGGTAAACATTTCTATTAATCCTTCGTAGTCACACCGGAGTCAAAATGACCTCAAAGCGCATTTAACTTATTACCATAGTCACGGTTTTCGTCCTTTGAAGACAAAAAAATTAATGATTAAAGGCGCTCTGAGATCATTTTGACCCCTATATGATCATTACGGTTCAACTTTTAAAGAGGTATGGTTACGAAGGGTTAAAATAAATGGATATAGTGCTTTCATCCGTTTTGATTGTTATAATAATCTGCCCTTAATCGGAAAAATATTTATCGTATTAAATTTCGATGTATGTACAAATTTGTAGCATAATCGGTATTAATACTGAAAGGCCGTGGTCTGATTCATGCTACGCTCATGAGCATCATTTAACATTTGACAAACAATAAGGATGAAATGATTTTTAAACGTTGTGAGCGTGAATCAGACCACGGTCAAAGATGTAAACGGTTTATCGTATCCGTTTAAATATAATACGTACGGTTGTCTTGCAATAAAATAATGTTTATTTTCCGCACTTTTCTTTGCGTGGAACTTAACAAGGTTTACAGTAAGACACGCTGAAATTCTCGTTATTGATGATGCGATACTGATAATTTTTGTAGGTGGTGAAGTCTACCTCGCGCATTTGGAAAACGTGATCCATAATATTTTTGACCACTGGTGGGAAGCCTGTCACATTCGCAGTGGTTGCAAGCTGATCGTAGTAAGCCCATTGTCTGTCCTTTAACTTGTTAATGTGTCTCAGCTAGGAACAAAGAAAAAAGTTATAATTCAACATGACACTCTTATTTAGAATAAACGAAAATCCCTACAGTACAAAGTTGCACAAAAGTCGTAGCTACACTGCTGCAACATTGCAGTAACATTACATGTTGTAGCAATATTGCAGAGATTTTGCAACGATATTGTTGCAAATTCTGTGCTGTATGGGAATTTCTAGATAACCAGATATACACTGAATTAAAATTATATCGCAACATGATTTTAATTCGCTGAATTAAAGTTATATCGTGATACAATAGAAATTCGGAATTATTATTATGTATCGACATCATAATAATTCAACGAATTAATTTATGTCACGAAATAAAAAAAATTCGTATTTCTATTATGTCTCGACATTATTTAAATTCATGGAATTATTTTTATGTCATGACAATTTATATTCATTAATAAAAATTGTAATTTTTTTAGTTAATTATTTTTTAAGAATTTAATTTCTTGAAATGCAAAATTGCTTTTATGTTATTAAATAGTAAAACGACGTGCCATATTCGTGTCTGTCTGATAATCTAGCTAGGATATTGGCCTGGTAAAAAATTCATATAATATTTTTACATTTTTAATATTTTAATTTTCTCTTTATAAAGTTTAAATTTATAAATATTTTTCTGAAAAATATCTCAAAAAACTTCTTCAGATTTTATAGTTTTCTTCGGAAATTATAAAATAAGAAATTTGTAAATATTTCGGAATTCACATATAAAGAATTATAGAAGAGATGTAGACTTTTTCAACATTTCTGAAAAATGTTCCAATTTATACAAAAAAACTAAAAAATTTTTTTAAAAGTTATAAAATTATATAGGAACTGTGAAAAATTTTGAAATTTTTCAAGGTCATAATAATTGTCATATCAAAATATGTTTTGTCTTTCCCTGATTCGTCATTTATGTCAATCAACAACATATACAGGGTGTCCCTCCATACAGTGTCAAAACTGCAACGGCTTCAGCACATGAAAACAAAGTTCAAAATGTCTACTGAACATACGTCCGGTTCCGAACGGTTTCGGAATTTTTTCTCGACGAAATTGTTTGTCCGATAATATTTTCGAAAAACTGTTATTTTTACGCAATAAAAACTTATTGATGAATAAATAAAAGTGTGAAGACAGTAGAACCCAGATTATTATGATAGAGGACTTTCTGATTCAGTTTAGTTCGCTCTACTTACCTATAAACGGTGATGCACCTATGTGATTGCAATTTGGAGCGTTCATGGAGCGAAGATTAAAAGTAAGCCCAAACTAAACAGACAGACAATTGACGATCTCTTGTATGTACGTATGACCGAAAATTTCCTACGCTTGTTTCTGCGGTTGGAACCAAAATAGAATAATGTCTGAGATCATTGACGATAGAAAAAAAGATATGCACCTAATATATATACACCCTGTATATATCGTTGATGCCAATCTACCATTGCCTCTCAAAATGTAACCTTTTCCTGCAAATTTGTAAAAATTAATCATGAATCACATACCGGAATGCCTTGGTCCAATAGAGACTTCTTTTCGATTTCGTACTCTTCGCGCATCTGTTGCAACGACGGTAACTTGATACGATCTTCAAGGATCCCGAGGATATACTGTGCTTGAATATGGAACATTGGAAATGGTATCACCAACGCGGGCAAGCCCATGAAAAACAGGTTTGTGTAGTCCATATGCACTAGATGCTTGTAGATGGGTTCCACGTGGTCGTCGTCCGTACGTATCTCGACTTTAGCCGACATAAAGGGATACGTGAATTTGTAACCTGAGAAGAAATTATGAAACTATCTATCATGAATCATGAAGAAGATTTAACTGGAACGCTGATATGCATTACCAGTGCAGAATATGAAATCGTCCACTTCCACTGTTGAATTGTCGCGGAAGGTGAAGATGTTTCCCTGGATGGACTCGACACCGGGCTTTTGCTCAATATTGCTCGATATTTTTGAATTCAGCTGTTCCGGCAGATTATGACTCAGATATACCTGAAATCACCAAGGGAACTAAAGGATTAATAAAAAAATTGAGTCGAACCGTTGATGATTAGGATCATGATGTAAGTATATTATGACTAGGATTACTATACCATTGCTACGCGGCGGTTTTTTTACAATTAGCATTTTACGACATACGATTTATGTGGTCGCAGATTATGTATCTCAAAAAGATTCGGAAAGGACCTCGCATAAACTTTACGGGAATTGAATTTTGGATGAAATTTTAATATATTTTATGTAAGTTCCATGGTTTATGTGAGAATACTAACTGAAAATTTAACTTAAATTTTCGTAAGGTTTGTCCGAGTTCCTTTGATATTGATAATACTGTCGGGACATTATCAGGAAGATGAAAGTATGACTTTAAATTTGTCAAAGACGATAATTAATAGCGCAGGGATTTATGCGCCAGCGTACTTTATTAGCATATTGCGAGACTTCCATGGCGATATCAATGCCAGACCAGGACGCGCCGAGTATGCAAACCTTCTTGCCGGTATAGACCTCTGGCACTCTGTACTGATGACTGTGAACGCATCTACCGCGAAAGCTTTCGATACCTGGAATATGCGGAATACGACCGACAGTGTAATGTCCGTTGCACAGCACCACGGCGTCGAAGATCTTTGTCGTTTCTGTTTTGGTCTCCAATGACTCATATGTTACCAGCCATAATGTCCGGCCGTTCATAGTTTCTGGCTCTACGCGCTTCACCAGGGTATTCAACTGAAAACAAACGTGATCCAAAATAAAAACATGACAAAAAACGAAAAAGTCGTACCAATTATTTTAGCATATATACTCATTCACAAGATTCAAAACAATACTTTATAAAATATATAAAAATAACGCATTACCTCTTTTTTTCGTAAATTCGTTATCGTTACTTATTATTAATTTTGAAAAGTAACGTGTTGTTATTACTGTTATTTAAAAGAAATTCATTATTTTTTTTTTCATTACTTTTTTATAATGTTGAAATAAAATATTAAGTGTGTATTAATTGTAACAATGATCAATATTAAGATTTTAAATCATAAACTATATAGTCCTTATATAGCAAGCACTTTCCTTATTTATTTAATAAACCTTCTATAATTCTTTATATTAATATTTTTAATTTTTAATATAGAGGGTGTTCCCTAATTATTGATAAATTTATTTACAAATTTCCAATACATTAATTAAGATCTTAAAATGATGTCAATTGAGCATCAAATTATTAAACTTGCTAATCAATTTAATTTGTGATATTACTATGGATCAGTTGCGTTTTTAAGCCCGGAAAATTAATTCGGCACGTAATTCAAGAGACTACAAACGTGATATATAAATTCATATGAAATTATTAAAGCACTCTATTACTACATTAAAGGACTCTAGATCCAGCTTCGATCGGTATAGGTAAATATATTTAAAGTTAGCGTATCATAATCGATTAAAGTTCACGCGTTTAGTTGGGGTTGGTATTTTGTTCCACAATATAACTCAAAATATTAATTATACTTAAACACCACGAAATTTAGGCAATATGATTCGCTAACTTTAAATGCTTATAATTAAAAAACTATTAAACCTTGACATTTTGGTATTAGATCTCCGTCCCAAAATGATTTCAGAAATTTTCTAGCAAGTAGTGTGGTAGATTTAAGATGCCCAGCATAATATGTTCAATTTCTTATTCAAAAAATCTTAAGTCTCATCAGATATGCATGGATCTACAGTTTTAAGGATGTTAACATGACGGACTTTCATCTTGTCATTCAAGATTAATTAAATATTTCATTTATGTACTAACAGATAAAAATATACTTCTAGTCTTTCAGCTACGGCGGCTCATTCATGTTGAGGTGGTACTTGTGTAGTAGGCTATTATTCTGATGTAGTTATGATCAGCTGATTATTTTGTTTGATTTATTTTGTTTGATGCTCGATCTTTTGGTTCAATATTGTTTCTGTTCCCCTCTCTCTATAGGGATAAATATTTAAATAATATATTTTATGTCGAGAGTCGCTCAGATTCTGATAACAATGAATGAATTTACAAACACTATACTATATAACATATGGTAATACGAAAAGTAGTATATAATAGACCTTTATATACATATATATATATATATAGACTTATATTAAGGTCTCCTTTAAGATTTATCTTTTAAAACTTTAATGTGCCTCTAAATGGAAACTCTGTGGAGGTGTAGAGGATCATCGTTTTAACATCCTTACAACTGCACAATGTATGCAAATGCATGCATATCTGACGAAACTTCAGATTTTTTACGTAAGAAATTGATTATATTTTTTAATTTTTAAATTTAGCAATTTTGAAGTATTTTATTTTTTAGCATTCCTTTGGTTTTCAGTGAAAAAAAGATTATCAAATTATACAAGTAATTAAATAATTAGAACAAAGTCATTATTATAGTCGAATTATTATTATAAAAGTGAATTGTGTTATTCTCTTTAAGGCGAATTTTGACTATTTTTCTATGTTATCATATTTATAGCAACCTAAAAAACGTAAGATCACATGTGTAACTTACGAGTACGTTACACTTCTTACAAGGGAACGATCAGAACTGTCTCTTATTGATTTTGATGCGCTTTGGATATGTTGTAGAGCATCAAAAAATGTTCGACCCATATTTTTTATAATGGCTTATCTCGAAGTTTAGGGGGTGAAACACCCCCTTTAAGAAAATGGATTTTTTCGTTTTCAGCAAATGTCTTCGAAACTATGCCGCGTATAAAAAAATGGTTTATACAATAGTTTTACAGTATTTTATGCTGTATACAATAGTGTATTCATTTTTTTTTAATCAAATTTTTCAATTAACCCCCACCCCCACTTATCAGGGTTGCAAAATTAAAAAAATTTTTAAGAACAAAAATTAAAGAGCATCGGATGCCGAATCCATTCATGTACAATAATGTTATGGTTCCACGATTCAATATTTTAGAAAACGAGATGATAACGTGCGTGGCGTTTGTACATAACACGACTATCATCTTGATTTTTAAAATATTGAATCGTGGAACCATAACATTATTGTACATGAATGGATTCGGCATCCGATGCTCTTTAATTTTTGTTCTTAAAAATTTTTTTAAATTTTGCAACCCTGATAAGTGGAGGTGGGAGTTAATTGAAAAATTTGATTTAAAAAAAAATGAATACACTATTATATACAGCATAAAATATTGTAAAACTATTGTATAAATTATTTTTTTATACGCGGCATAGTTTCGAAGATATTTGCTAAAAACGAAAAAATCCATTTTCTTGAAGGGGGTGTTTCACCCCCTAAACCTCGAGATAAGCTGCTATAATTTGTCCTTTGTCACTGGCGTACTGCCGGCCATGCAGGGCATCCTTTAATAGTTAAAACAAAATAAATGAATTAATTTGATTGCGTTGAAAGTCCGACAACCATATCGGCACACAATTATAATTTCTGAAATTAATTCATTTAAATGAATTTACAATAGTTCAACATCTTAACGTTCTGACCGTTATGGCGCTTCTTAATTTAAAGCATTGTAGTTAACATTAGCGGTCTTTCAATCTTATTATTGAAAATAAATGAAAGTCGGAAACAGTAAAGACAGTACTATAGGCTGGATGGCAAAGTCTAAATTTCTGCAGTTGTCAAAAGTCCGTATTCAGAACATGTTTATAACAAACCGAGATGTTCTATAGTACGTATATGTAACGTAGATTATGGTATATCATATTAAGATAAATTATCAAGAATTTTACAGTTTACAAGATATTTTATATTTTATTTCAAAATATGCGAAAATAAAGACTGAAATATTTCTTAAACTCTATTCTTAAATAATTTTACTTCAATACTTATGTGTATACGCAGAATAACTAGAAGAATTATCAACAAGTGAGATAATACCTATAACGAAGGGTATAAGGCTATAAGTCGAAGCTGGATCTTAATCCCCATAACATAAAACGTCACAGTTACATCACAACAATCATGATTACGTCAAGGTAATGTGCGAATGTCCACTTTATCACAAATGTGATGTCACAACAATACCATGGTGATGTGCGAATGTCTTTGTAACATGTGTTATTTTATTGACAATCTCACAGTGACATATATCCTTCCTGACTATTGTGACGTAAATGTGAAAGTGTTTAAATATTTTCATGTGAATTTATACATCACATAATGTAGTCATTTGATGAACTGCGCGCCGAATTGATTTTTCGGACTTAGAAACGCAACTGAATCACTGTAGTAATATCACAAATTAAATTGCAAGCAGTTTAATAATTTGATGCTCACTTGGCATCATTTTAAGAAGATCTTAATGTACTGAGAATGTGTAAATAAATTTATTGCGAAAAATATTACCTCGGTTGAGAGTCGAACCTGGATTTTTAAAATTTTATGCGAGCGTCTTAAGCCTTTAGACCATCGAGGTCTTAATAGTATTCTTCGCAATAACCGATATGTAGGAAAATACGCATATTTCAGGCATGTGTAAACAATAATAAATGATTTATTAAGACCGTATAATGGGAATATACAAGTAAGAGATAATACTTATCGAAGCTGAATTCGACTCCCGGCCGAGATAATATTTTTCACAATAAATTTATTTACAGATTTTCAGTACATTAAAGTCTTCTTGAAATAATGCCAATCGAGTATCAAATTTTTAATTTAATGCTTGTCAATTTAATTTGTGATATTACTACAGTGGTTCAGCTGCGTTTCTAAATCCGAAAAATGTATTACATAAATATGTATTACATAAATTATAAATTCACATGGAAATATTTAAGATCCAGCTTCGACCGTTATAGGCATTATCCTTCACTTGTTGTATATTCACATTATACGGTCTCAATAAAAAGTTTATTATTGTAGAAGAATTATATTATGTAAGAGGAATCTTTCATATAATTTTGTTAAAAAATATGCATGGTGATGAAACCTTAAAAAATCAATTTTTTCGAAAATTGATTTAACCAAAATTTATTTATCCCTCTACTAACCTTACAACTCTCGTTTGAAATTTTTTTAGATATGCTTTCTTTCCGGCATAATATATCTAATAAGATTAAAATTAATTATCCTACGCGTAGATGTTAATCAGAAACTCAATAACGATACTTCATAATGTCGAGTAGCGAAGAAACGCTTTTTTTACAATACATTTCTCCTCGTTTTCGTATATATTTAACAAAATATGTCATCAGAATGCAAAAATGAGAAAACGTAATATATTTTGCATTTGATCTTTATAATAGAATTCAATAGTATTCAAAAACTTACTTTAATGTAGGGATAAAGATTGAAGTGTTTCGCATAGCTCATGAGATATTTTTTTATTAAGCTGTGGTGAACGAAAGACGGGACATCCAGATCTTGAAAGGGAAAGTCAGGTATCGCCATTACTTCCTTCGGTATATTTGTCCTGCAAGATAAATTTGCTTTCTCAGTATTGAGGTGATCATGCGCACGACTTTTGTTAATTTTCCGCTGCGGAGTTCAGAAGATACGATGACCTATAACCCAAGACTAGCGATAAACAAAGTTGTTAGTTATTAGCAATTTAGCCCGAAATAAGCTCTAGTCTATTTTGAATTTACTCGATAGACATAGACATAACTGGAAAGATATTTTTCCGTCGTATTTCTTATGATTAAGCGTGTTTATATTACGACGAAAAAAATATTTTTCAGAAATATTTCTAATTCTTTTTATTTTTTGTTAATATTATTCGATATGTTGTTTAGCTATAATTAAATTGACTGTCGAAGGCTCGAATAGGAGTGACTTGGTAGTTTTCAAAACATAGAATCACATTAATATATGAGTGGTACAGATGAAATTATATTAGATAAGAAAATTACATTATCCGAATGCAAATAGGGAATTAAATGTTTGCATTCGTCATCATTGTTTACTTCCATCGATTTCGTTCAAAAGTCTATATCTTGGCAAGAGTCCTTGAGTCTTTCACATTGTTACGCAATGATTTTCGATCCACATTGCAGATCGCTTCATTATTTGATTTATTGTTGACGTATGCGCTTCCTTTCCGGAATTCAGGAAATCTTCTCGTTAATGTGTGTCACACAAAGTGTATCGCGTGTCAAGCAAAGTTTATCACGTTATTGCATTAGACCGGGTATTTTTCATGTGTGCAGGGACACTATATTTATTGTTTTTTAATTGTAGAAGACGCTTATTCGTTACGTACTTTTATTCCGTATTTGTTGCAAATTAATTTCTGTTTTGGAATCGAACTTATGATCTGCCACCTCATCAACAGTCCTTCATATTTATCGAAATGTAATTGCCGTATGTCACAGGAATCCCAACTTCTATTAAGAATATAATTGAGATTGCAAAATCAGTATTCCATTATTTGAGATTGCACAATCATTTATTCTATTATGCATTATAAAGAATGACAAAATATCCACATACACGCGCACACACACACACACACACACACACACACACACACACACACACACACACACACACATATATACATATATATTTATATTTTTATTTATGAACATGCATACACGCACATGCATGTATACGCACGCATACACAGTGTATATAAAGTCAAATTTTTTAAAATATATCTTTACATTAGGCAGTTTTTTCTTCTTTACTGTAAATGTATTTACATATGAAGTAAATATTCAAAAGTTGTATAATTCGTACATATATATATTGTCTTATCAAAATGTGTTTTGACATAGTGTATATTGCAATATTCTTCGAAAACTACAAATTGGGTTAATAATATATTAAATGTTAATTTTTGATGCATACCTTTGTTTTACTAGCTGTTTATCTGGTTAATTACTCCATTTCTACACTATTGAAGCATAAGGGACTCTAAGTTTCGATGCAGAATAGTATCCTTAACAGCATTAAAGACGACTTTAATATTTTCCGTGTCTACTGCAGTGGTGAAATGATGAACAACCGTTTCCTTGGATCACGCACGCACGCACGCACACATACACACACCTGTGATGACACTGCGATCAAATCCCACCGATTTAATTGAAAAAAATCTATTTAGATCTAATTGATAATGGAAAGATCTTAAAACTATATTTGGGTGAATGACTAATTGTAAGACAGCAGTGATACAGATTTATCGAACAAGACCAAAGAAAGAGATCGATACTGTGTATTAAGTGAAAAATCAGCTATATAATAATAGTAAATACATATACAGGGTGTCTCACAATTCACACCCATCCTTTTAAGAACGGATTTTTTGAAACATTCTAAGACGAAAATCCTAATACGAAAATATCAAGGCTATAATAGTTTTTAAATTAGTAGCGATTAAAGTTTACTAATCACGGAGCTGATATTTCGCGTGCTCAGGCATATATCGATACGACAAATGATGAGGGTGCTTCAGAATCCTCTCAGCAACTTTAAGATTATCCTACAAAGGGTGCGTTCCGAGTTAAGCATGATGCATCATTAGGCCTGTTCTTTTTGGCTGAACTTTTGCACCAATTCATTTTTCTTCCTTTTCTCTTCAGGAGCAAAGAAAAAGAAGAAAGATGAACTGTGGTGCAAAAGTTCAGCCAAAAAGAACTGGCCTAGTTATTTTGTTCACCAAATAATAAAGGAGGATAAGACGATACATCATGCACTTCATGCGTAACTCGATCGGAATGCACCTAAAGATGCAATGGGTGCATTCAGAAGCGACGATCGCTGGCTACGTTTACACATTTAGATCACGGCTATACAATAGAGGTCCTTGTTTATCCTTAGGTTAAACAAAGACACCTATCGTATAGTCGCGGACTAAGCGCACGGTGTAAACATATTGTATATCAATCTCTTATTAAAAGAAACTTCTCTGTCTAAAATTTCAACATTGCCCCAGTCGAAATTGTGATTCTGGTCAATGCGGTGACTTGTGATCACTGTTGGGGATTTTGACTTCTTATTAATATAGAGATATACTTCTTATTAATTCTATATTAATAGAAGCTTCTTTTAATAAGAGATTGATATCGGAGATGGTTCACATAAAACGACAAACGCATGGGCTAAACAAAATGACAGATTCTCTGCCAGAATCATATCTAAACATTATCAAATCTCTTTCCCCTTCTTAATATTGTCCTTTGTCCCCTTCCAATTATCTTTTCTATTTCTTTGTTTCCTTTTTGTCATAACGTCGCTGTACATCGTCGAGGATATATCTAACAGTATTATGGCTTATTTTTTATTAAACATAACTTTGTTAATTGCGTTTTCTTCTCGGCGTCTAACTTACATCATTAAGACAATTTAAGGTATATTTATTTATGTAATTTAATTGTTACTAATTTAATATAAAATGTACTCAATTTAAACTGTAACGCAATGTCAAGTTATTATTTATTTGTGGGATTATAGAATTGTGAAAAGTGAGATGAGATCACCTTTAGGATATTTTAAATATGGACCGCATACTGGACATTATAAATGTGATCGAAAATTTCCGATAATTTATGTAATAATGTTTTGTTGTTTTACATTGAAAATGACCCGATCGGTATCGAAACGTTTGTACAATTATTAAATATCTTACAGTATAATTGGCTCGTTGCCCTTCTTTTATTTATTGATTTATTCTAATTGAGCCACATTAACAATTATATTATATTAGCTCATTAAAATCGGAGGGGGACAGTTGGATCCCTTTCCTTACGAGTAAAAAAGGGATTAATCTCTGATTAATATGTTTATTTATTATAATTCGTAAGGTAGAATAACTTGTCTATTATAGATAATCTTTTATATAATATTTTTTATTTATTTATTACTGTTTATTATATAACACGGCATTATTAAAGATTATTAAAGATTATCGATAATAGATAAATTATTTCACATTACGAATTATAACAAATAAACATATTAATCCCTTTTTTACTCAGTAAGCGCTATTATTGAGCGGTCGTGGTACTGAATGCACCCAATGACATTTTTATTAAGAAATTATTGTTGCTTCTATACGGAATCTATTTGTATATTACGTACACATAATTAATGTCGGATCATACATAGGTCGTCTGAAAAGTTTTGAGCCTCAACATGAAGATGGCATTACTCGTCAAAACAATTTTGGTACTATAATCGTACATACTTTGAAAGATACCTGCGAAAATTGTAGCTACTTCCAGCACTTAGTTGTTGTTTGTCAGTCATTTGTGCCAGTCAATGTCAATGTTTTTGTAAAAATAGAAAAAATTTACGAATTGCGGTTCGAATTAATTGACCATCCACCGTATTCACCATCTGGCCCCCAGCGACTTTTTTCTGTTTCCTAGGCTCAAAGTTTGGCTCGGAGGACAGAAATTTTCATCGAACGAGGAGGTCATCGCATCCGTAGACGCTTATTTTGCAAAGTAAGACGCTCAGTATTATTTGAATGGATTAAAGGGGTGGGAGCATCGCTGGAAAAATGTATCAACTTAAAAGGAGACTATGTGGAAAAATAAAATTGAATTTAACCGAAAAATTACTTGTTTCTATGTTAGGCTCAAAACTTTTCAGACGACCCTCTATAACAAAATATCAATTTAACAGCGAGATACTACGACTTGTTTCGAAATAAATTCATAACCATTTTCGTTCGTGAAGTAAACATTTTGTAATAATATCTATAGATAAATCTATCTTTAACGTGAAAAGAATTAAATAAATATTTGACATGTTTCAGCCTTAATTTATCAATATATTTAATGTTGCTAAAGTAAGGCTGAAACATGTCAAATATTTATTTAACCCCAATACATAAATATCAAATAACCGGCATACATATTTCTCAATAATTATTGTAGTAAAACGTTGAAAAAGGATAAAAATTGATATAAACTACATCGATACATATGGATCGTTAAAATTAATAGAGTATAAATCGATGTCATTCTTACTGATAATTAAAATATGTATAAGTTTATAAGCAATAAATTAATTAAATACAATTTTAAATACATTTTATAATCTGTGCTTGCATTATCCTCCGTTTTAATGTTTGAAGGTCATTAACGAGTACTTCATACACATTTTGCTTCAGAGCAAACAAAATCAAGAGATATATATTTCGATATTATATTCATTCTTATAGTTCTGTTACTTAAGAAGTCAATTTCTTTAAACAAAGCGTTTGTGAGCAAACTTTCAAAGAAAAATTTTACTTGTTTTGAAGTCCTAAGTTCATATTTTAAGTTTGATAGTTTAATCCGACAACATCCTGTATATGTACATACAAGATAGACAGCCGGTCTCGCTTCGATGTCATTGTATGCGCTTGCTTTTAACGCGAGACACTATCGTGTCTCCTGATAAAAATGTTATGCAACGCTTTCTACATATTTACTCAGTTATTGACGATCTTACCTGAGATTCTTGTACATACTGCTGTGTATCAAAAGTCCGTGTTTGTCAAGATCTGTTTCATCAGTATATACCCAGGTGCCACCGATGTGATCGGATTGCTCGAAAAGGACGAGACTATAAGAATTTAATTTGGCTACTACATGACGTGCTACCACCAGACCAGCCACTCCACCACCCACAATAGCGATTTTCGTTTTACTACTCGGCATGATTTTTTAATAAAAGTCTAAAAAAGATATAATACGTATATTTTTTAACTGTATTTTAAAAACTTTAAGAAAAAAAGGGAGAGAGAGAACGAGATTAAATAATATTCAGAAAAAAAGGTAATTGGAATAAATATAAAAGAAGAATGTACCAGGAACTCGGATCAAAATTACATTCCAGAATTAATTTTAGACCGGTTACGGTTATGATTCGAGGCTACTTTCGATTTCAGTCTCTGTGTCAGTTCGATCCTTTTAGCGATAACGGTGACCGTTATAAGTGTATGATAGTCAAAACCGAAAAGGACCGAAATTTAGTTAGTAATTCCGATAATCATCAGGGCTGGGTAATCATTTAAAATACTTAAAAAAATGTATTTAAAATGTAAAATGTTTTTCGAATCCACTTTATATGTAAAATGGGTAAATAGATATTTTAAATAGTTTTCAAATACAGAATGGTTTTCCCTACATACATTTTAATATACATTTTTTTAAGTATTTTACATTTAGCATTTTAAATAGAATTACATTTTAAATGGCATTTTAAATGCAAAAATACCAGGGAATAGGATAAAATGATTAATAAAAGAATTGAAACTAAAAGTTGAATTTAGCCTCGGACTGTTATGCAGATCGAAATTTTTCAGTCCAAATCCCTGGAATGTACTTTGAAACTAAGGATAATTAATGTTATCTACATACGTTTCTTCTTTCCAGTGAAATTGAGTAACACAATAATATATTTGTTAATTGATAAGCAGCAAGTTTAATTTGGTAATATTATCAGCAAACAATTTAAATTTAATTTCACTGATACTATCGTCACTGTTATATTATTTTCGCCTGTCGATTGTAAAAATAAGCAATGTCCTGATAGCAAAATTATCCGCGATTTGAGTATATAGTGAATTTGAAAAATACTGAAACAGACGACATTTAACGCAATAAATGTCAGAGACATTAACTATTACGAGCTGATACGGCCAAAAGCTCAAATAAGACTAATCAACGAAAGCAAGTCTACATGTATTGGACTATTCTCGTTAGCTGGTCTCTTCGCTCTATACTAACGTTCTACATATGGAAAATGTTTTCTCGGGTTTACGGTTTACGCCCCTATCCCCTTCTTTTTCTGATGAAATAGCTGTGGGCTTATGGTCAGCATGTTGCCCTGCGGGATACTCGAGCGCGCATGAGTGAGAGAGAGAG
>NW_017257354.1:638363-662717 GCF_001594055.1 Mycetomoellerius zeteki | reverse complement strand
AGAGGAGGGGGGGGGGAGAGAAAGGGAGAGAGGCCGATTAAACTCTCATTTATAAAAGTATAATTTCGAGCTGAAAGTTTTGGGGTCATCCCAGTTCGCGGATTAATGAGGCAAGTAAAAAAAGTAAACATCGTATTTATATAAACATAATATTTCAGAACTTACGACACCTAAAATAAATTTGAGAAATTTGGATCATTATTATAACGTCTAGACAGTTCTGATAAACCTTGATCCTGCTATTTACTTTGTATGATTTTAATATTCAATAATAAGATTGAAAGACCGCTAATGTTAAACATAATAATTTTAAATTAAGAAGCGCCATAACGGTCAGAACGTTAAGATGTTGAACTATTGTAAATTCATTTAAATGAATTAATTTCAGAACTGATAATTGCGTGCCGATATGGTTGTCGGACTTTCAACGCAATCAAATCTGAAAATATTAATAATCCCCCCAAATTCCCCAACTTAAAAACTGTAATAAAACTTATTGCGAAAAATAATGCCTCGGCCGGGAGTCGAACCCGGATCTCTTGCATTCCGTGCGAGCGTCCTAAGCCTTTAGACTACCGAGACCTATTTTATTATTCGTTTTTGTCCCCTTTTTTTATCTACCCTAAGACCGTTTACGAATATTCATTCTTACAAATATTTTATGATTCATCTGTAAACGGAGTTTTGAGTCATTTTTCGTGAGTCATTGAAACCAATTAAAATTCACATACCTCATTTTCTTTTATCTTTACCACGTACGTTTTTGGTATTAGAACATATCATGTTATTGGTTATTCAATGTAAACTCCATCTCTTTTATCATAGCGAAGATCCCTCTAATTCTGGGGGTCGATTGTGTATCTCGAAATGAGGTGAAAATTACAAAAGTGAGCAAATTCACTAGAATATTCATAATTTAATTGGTCAATAACTAGTGAATTTGCTCACTTTTGGAATTTTCACCTCATTTCAAGATACACTTTCTTCTTCTTCTTCTTAACTCCTGCCTCCCGAAAATAAGCGGAGGCAATATGGCCAGATCACGTCTGATGTAGCGTTGGATAAAATGAGTAATCAGTAAACTCCAGGAGATTCGGCGCTGCGAGATGAAAAATTCGTCTCGTATATCACACAACCTAAAGATGCCTAAAGAGGTTGGGATTCACGCGGTAGAGGCACAGTATAACCAGTAGCTAAAATTCCAGGGTATAAAATTTCAATGCGCATGTGCAAAAAATCCAACTGACGATATGGCGGCTTGGCGGCTTTGTTCGCCAATTACGAATCATAACGTTCAATAAGGTTAGAGTAACCCACAATATTATTGTATAATAAAGAAGTAGAAAAGGAATATAAAGGTACCCTCTATCACACCGTTTTTTTTTTATAATTGGGAAGGGCGCAAAGCCAGTTCTGCATAGGCATTATAAGACACAAAAATAATAAAAAAGAAATATTAAAATGGGTGGATATAGTTGCGCTGTAAAAGATTGTAAAAATGTGACAGATACTAAGGGAGTTAGTTTTTTTAGATTTCCAAAAGATCTCGAAAGATAAAATTTATTAATCTCACCACACACACACGCACGCACGCACGCACATACGCACATATGTTTAAATAAAATAGTAATTTGGATACATTTTCCCTTTAGAGCTAAATTATGGTTGCAATTTTGTAATAGATGTATAGAAACAGCTTTAGAAAAGTTAAATAAAAATTATAGAATTTGTAGTGAACATTTCACACCATCAATGTTTTTAAATAATTTAAGAAATAGGCTTCAATCACACATGCAATTCCAACAATAAATTTGTCAACAGTAAATGTGGAATCCTTATCAGTAAATGTGGAAGGTAAAAATTATATATTCTGTTTTGTTTAAATCTATACTAAATTTATATGTATATAGAGCACTTTATTACATAATTTCATTAATAAATTTTCATATTTAAAATGATAAATGTTAATGTAAATATTTTAACTTTATTTCTGAATTGTAATTTTATATTTACATTTTTACATTTACAGTTATACATTTCTTAATAAGTTTCCTTTTTGTTATCAAATTTAATTGAAATATAACTGATTCACATTGACTATTTATTATTAACGTATCAATAATTTTACTAATTATATAATGAACTTTTAATGCTTTTTTCTATTTTAACCTGTTCTATTGTTTTATTAAATATAAAAATTATTGAAACTGATTCTTCAAATAAAATAAACTTCAGCTGATGTTAATGTTACTATGGAATTACCAGAAATAAAAATAAA
Source organism: Mycetomoellerius zeteki (assembly GCF_001594055.1). Lineage (NCBI taxonomy): Eukaryota > Metazoa > Arthropoda > Insecta > Hymenoptera > Formicidae > Mycetomoellerius > Mycetomoellerius zeteki. The sequence continues at coordinate 660,439 of NW_017257354.1, read as the reverse complement.
TGCAAAAAATGTAAATGAACCAAGTATATCTAAATCACATAAATATTTAGGAACAGAAATGATTAATATTGACAAAGGTGAATAATAAAAATATTCACTTTATTTAATTTTTTAATTCTTTAATTTTTTTATTATTTCTAGAAGATAAAATAAAAAATGTTGAACATAAGAATATCAAAATTATGGATATAGTTATGGAAACTAAGTTCGCGCAAACCGAATCAAAATTATCCTATAATACTCTAAGAAAAAAAAAGTTAAGATACAAAAACATTTATCTTCAGAAGAAAATAAACAGACTAGAAAAAAAGATTGCATTTTATGAAACTAAAAAAAAAATTATTTACATTTGAAGATTGGAATTCGCATTGCGACAAATTTCTTCCGCCACAAATAACTACTTTTGTCAAAATTCAAGCACAACTTCATAAATAATCTAAAAAAGGTAAAAAGTATTGTAAGGAATTTAAACAAATTGTTTACTACTTTACTTTTCTTCACCAAAAAGTTATAAATTATTAAGCAATACTTTTTACTTACCTACCTCAAGAATTGCAATCGAAAATCACACAACACACACGATTATATTTTTCATGTTTTAAAAAGTAAAGTATATAATTTTAATAATGTTGACAAACTCTGTATTATGTGTATGGATGAAGCTGCTTTAAAAGCAAATCTTACTTATAATATCCATCTTGATGAAGTTGTTGGTTTTGAAGATCATGAACATGGCAAATCCTTTTTATCAGCGTGTAATATAGCTGTTATTATGTTACGAGGTTTATATCAATCTTGGAAACAAAACCGCTAGATTATTTTTTCCTCAATTCCACATTTAAAGCTGATAATGTAAAAAGAGTTATTTTAGAAGCTTGTGAAATTACAAGCTATTGGATTAAACGTAATTGCTTTCATTAGCGACATAGGTAGTAATTTTGTACAAATGTCGGAAAAATTAGGCGTTACTACCGAACGACCATATTTTGAAGTAAATAATAATAGAATTTTTTTGACTCACCACATATTTTAAAAGCCGTTCGCAATAATTTTATTACAAATATTATTGAAGTAGATTCGAAATGCATTTCTTGGACCTACATCGAAACTTTATATAATGTAGACAAAAATAACGATAATCGGTTGGCGTCTAAATTAAGTGATTCGCATATACATCCAACAAATTTTGAAAAAATGAAGGTTAAATTTGCAAGTTTTAAGCCATACTGTGTCTGCTGCTTTAAGAACTTTTATCTCATTAGATATGCTATCAAAAGGTGCATCAAATACTGCTACATTTATAGAAAATATAGACAACCTATTCGATATCTTCAATTCTTTAACAATACAACACTCAAAAAAATATAAAGAAGCATTTAAGGCTGATGATTTTCAAATTAAATTCTTATTATATGGTATATGAAGGAATATTTTTCGACATTAAAGGTTTATAGTAAATCAGGTAATGATATAACAAATAAAGTAAAAACCTTTAAATGGTTATTATATAAATATAAATAGTTTACTTCAATTATGGCCATATTTGCAAAAAACGATGTCAGAAGTAAAATTTTGATTTATGAGACGATTCAATTAAGATCCTTTAGAAAACTTTTTATTTTCGATCATCGATTCAGGAACAACGAATCGTGGTGAATCTGAGTTTTTACGATACACAAGACCTTGAATTAGCACAAATTTCGGATGATCCATAAATTCCAATTGTTGAGCTATTTCCTTGATCTTAGGATCCTGCAATTGTTTTATTTCTAATTCTCTCTCGAGAGGTAATGCTTCTACAAGTGCTGAGACATCAGAGTCAGAAATTCTGCTGAGAGTGTCAACATGTGCCATTCTATGACCAGAACGATGTAAGACCTTGAATCTATAATTCTGAAGTCTTAAAAGTCCATCCAGCAAATCTTGGATTCAAATGTGCTTTATTAATTGCATAAACCAAGGCATGACAGTCCGTTACAATTGTGAATTCCAAACCATAAAGATATATATGAAAACGTTCGATGGCTTTCACCACAGTCAACATCTCCAGTTCAAAACTATGATACCTTGATTCAGCTGAATTCGTGACCTGGCTGTAATATGCAATAGAAGCCAATTTGTCAGAATCCTGTTTTTGAAAAAGAATGGCAGCTAATGCTAACGCACTCGCATCCGTATGAAGCTCGGTCTCAGCATAAGGATTATATAATCGTAAAACAGGGTAAGAGGTTAACTCATTCTTGAGAGACTGAAAGGCTTGCAAATAATCATGATCAAAATTAAATGTAACTGACTTTCTCAATAGATTATGTAATGGACGTGCTTTAACAGCGTATTCCTTTATGAATTTACGAAAGAAATTCGTAAGACCAAGGAAACGCTGCAGCTGATTAACATTTTTTGGCTCTGAAAAGTCTTTGACAGCTTTAACATATCGATCACTTAAGGTAATCCCGGAAGGGAAAAGAATGTAACCTAAGTATTCAATTCTCAGTTTTAAAAAGTGACATTTTTTATAATTAAGTTTAAATTTGTATCTTTTCAGCAACAAAAGTACCTCTTTCAAAGTCGACAAGCCATCCTCGACCGATTCAGATGGCACCAAAATATCATCAATATAAATCAACACTTTGTCTTCACGTAAAAAGGGTTGGAAAATTTGAATCATCCTCTTTTGGAACTCGGCCGGAGATTCATAATAACCAAAGGGTAATTTGGTGTACTCAAATTGATCATCAGGGGTCGCGAAGGCAAAATATTTTGTATGATCCGGATGAACATCTATCTGGTGAAAGCCATCTTTTAAATCCAGTAAAGAAAAAACCTTCTTATTGCCAAGTCGAGCAAAACAATCTTCCATTAATGGAAAGGGGTATTTTTGTTTAACAATGCGGTCATTCAACGGTTGCAAATCGACACATAGTCGCATTGTACCGTTTTTCTTGGTTACAGGTACCACTCTCGCGCAATAAGGAGAAATACTTGGTTTGATTATACCTCTTTGCAAGAGATCGTCTGTAATCTCTCGAATCTGAATTCTTTCTGACCACGCAAAGCGTCGAGGAGAATATGAGAATAGGTCGTGTTGTCTTTAAGAGACACCGTGACTGCATGACCATCCTCTATCGGAATAACAGCCGGATTTTCGATTTCATGAATTAAAGATGTAAGTTTTTCATTAACCGATGGACCGAAATCAGATTCAAAAGATATATCATTAATTAAAGTAGGTGAAATAGATAGACAATTATCTTTCAAAGAAGCTATCTCAGAAAATAATTGCATCTTTGAACTTTCGCTTCCAAAAGATTCGCAAATAATAACAATTTTATACGCTTGCAGGAAATCACGACCAAGAATTAGATCAACAAAAAGTTCATCATCCTCCAAAACAAGAAATGGAACTTTGAAAGTTTTATTTTGAAAAACTGCTAGCTGAAAATTGAAAGTGAGTTCTTCAAAAACTTTAATTATTGATTTATTTAATGCTTTGAAGGTAAGTGAAGGAACATTCAATATATTGATCTAAAGGTTTATTAATAAATCTTGAAAAGATTGAAGGTCGGATAAAAGATACAGCACTTCCTGTATCAATTAATGCATCTAAAGAGCAACTCGTATTATTTATCGCCGTCACCTTAACTTATATTGTCGTTTATGCTGTTAGAAGATTCGACATCTATAAGTGCCACAGTCGGTGAGGAAGGAGACTAGTCGGAAAAAGACCGTCGGACAGTTTGATGGAACTCATGAGGCCACCGTGGATATATCTCTCGCTCGCCACCGCGGAAATCTTGCTCTTCGCCGGGACCGGAGAAGTTACCGCGATTCCCGCTAAATTCGTCGTATTCGTCGAGGCTTTGAGCTCGGCACGATGAGATACGTGCGATTGCTTGTGTGGGAAAACCTTTCCTAGTTTCAAGAGTCGTAGGCTTAACCGTCTTCCAACTGTTCATAGACTCGCGGAACGCGTAGAGGCTGTCAACCTTTTATTTTCCGCGTAAGAGATTACCGAAAAAAGAAGCATTTTTTTTATATACTAAAGATTATAAGAAGATTATAATAAGTGTTTGAAAAAGAAAAATAGGATACGATGAATAAAAATAAGAAAGAAACATCACAATACTGATAGATTGTAGCGGTCGTGGACAATAAATTTTGTCAATTAATCCGACGTGACGTCAAATGAGGACACTAATTAATCGAAACATCCATTAATGGCCGTAGCTCACAGTTACATGGTGTCCAGACACCATCAGACGACTCGTTAGAAGGAAGTCTAGCAGGACTGAGAAGATTCAGAGGATTGAGCTGGCGACGTTTCTTTGACTGCAGCAACCGCTGATGCATGACCAGAAGAAGAAACTTGTGAGTTCTGCTCTTTTTTCTTCAGTCGGAAGCAATTCTCTCGTATATGACCCTTTGTCCGACAGTAGACACAAAATAAATCTTTTGTGGAATCAGTTTTGCCAGTTGATACCTCTTCTTTCTTAGGATTAACTTTAGAATTGGAAGATTTAGCAGGAACAGGAGACGTCTTTTTGACAGGATCACCATAAGCCAAAATAAGTGAGTGATTCTTATCCAGGAATTGATCAAGTGATTCCGCTTGAATCAAAGAAGCTGAAACTCTTAGAGAAGGATTGCCAATACCTGAGATCAAAAAATTAATATTTTCTTTATCGGGTAGACCAAGGTTTTGCAAAAGCTTCAATTTCTGCGTGGCATAATCCTGAAAGGTCTCTTTAATATAATTCCATTTGTGACTTTCTACCTTTTGGTATATTACGTGAAAAGGTATATCTCTTCTGAACCTCTGAAACAATAGCTTGTTTTAAGTTTAACCAGGAATCATTTACAGTACCTGAATTAAGATCCAATCAATCTTTTGCAGTCTTATTTAGCTTACTAGAGGCAGCTAAGAGTGTTACTTGATCGGAAACTGTATGGATACGGGAAACACGTTCTACTTTTTCAATCCAGATTACAACATTTTCATCTTCCAAACCTGAGAAGAAGGGAAGCTGGGATGCTAGAAGATTGACAGCTTGAGCAACAGGAACTGAAGCTAAAGCAGGCCTCTGAACGTGGACAGATGCTCCCGAAAGGACAGAAAAAGACTCGGAGTTATGAGGTTCTACGTTAGTGATCCGAGTCGAGGCTACTAATTGAATAACTTGTTGCATCATTTCGCTCTGTTGCTTCAAGAATTCAGTAAAGAAGCCAAACATCTGCTACATTGAAGGATCAGGAACAGGAGGAGAAGACCTCGAACGAGACGAATCGCACGTATTAGTGGATGGTTGAGTTGAAACTCGTACATTGCTGGATGATGTGCCACCAGCCGATGCAAAAGCAAAATAAGAGGATCATTTTGTTCCGAGTGAGTCATAATTTGATCAATCAGCCATTCACGAGAAGAGGCTGGTATAAATCCATAATTGAGAACTTCTAACTTGAGTTCTTCAAAAAAGAGTTGATCCAAGCAACTTCGATCCATTTAGACAAAGAAAATGATGTGATGTCAAGGTAAAACTACTCCGGATGGACTACGTATTGTGTGAAGCAAAATGTATGCTAACCTTCAATTGATCTCTTCTATATAAGATCGTACAATGGCGGATTTTTCCGTAATTTCAAGTCAAGACTGCCAACAACAATAGTGTTAAAGCATCGGGCTCCATAAATCCATTAACGACTCCGAAGATGATCAAAAGACGTATTAATCCAAAATCAATTGTAATATCCCACTTCTGAGCTGTAAGATCAAATCTTCTTGATGATTTATATTATATAATCAATAAGAGTCTTGGAATTAAAGTCAGGTTTATTTTTAATAAATTGGTCAGCAGATTTACAATTTATGCTATACACATCCTTTCGACTCGACGGATAACATTCGACTGCCTACTCGATATTTTATTTGTTCCTGATCAACAGATCTGTCTGTTGCTAGAAGACAAATCGTGCCGTGTATTGATCGATCGATCTCGGTGTGAACATAGTCATTTAGATGTACTTTTACAATATCATCAACCTTAGATCCATCAGTGTAGAAAACCGTGGTGTTGCTTAACTGAGATTTGAAAACCTCCTCAAAGACGAACTGAAAGACATGGGTAGGTATATCGTCAAGATTTTTGAGGATTGAGTTGGGAAGGGAAAGAAATGTAGCATTCTCTACAATAGAGGAGTAAGAGTTTTGATATGCAGGTAACGACGGAGTGGAGTGAAGGGTATTCCTGTGTGACTATATGCGAATGAAGACCAACGCCGCAGGAAAGTTTTTGCTGAGATAATGGTTAGAATCAGGGTTAGGCAACAAGGTATATAAGTCTAGAAGTTTATTGGTAACCGGATGATCTTGGATGGAGATAATCCCAATGAAATATTTGGCTGTTAAGAGTTCTTTGATTGAGAAGAAGAAGCTTGGTTTTGGCGTGCATTACATTGATGGGAGTAGAATTACGATATCCGCACGCAAGACGAATAGCCTGGTTCTGGACCCGCTGTAATTTAGTAGAAGACTGGTTGGAGGACAAGTTGGACTTGAAGGCAAAGATAAGTGAGGCATACTCAAAAGAAGAGCGTATCATGGCAATAATAGATATTCAGTAGTAAGGGGTTAGCTCCCCACCACGTTCCTCGCAACATAGAGAGAACAGCGTTAACCTTTCGAAATGATGTAGTCCATATGCTTGGAACCAGAAAGTTTCGGGTCAAGATATACTACAAGAAATCTCATGAAGGACGAAGGGGTGATGAGAGAAATACCAAGATTTACAGGCAGTGATTTCCTTTTCCTAGAGAATATCATGAGCTGAGTTTTGTTAGCCGAAATCTCAAGACCTCTATCCTTCAAAAATGCTTGAAATTTAGCGAGCGATTGTTTAATAGAGTGAAGGGAAGATGTAAAATCAGAGTTAGAAGAGAAAATAACTAGGTTTTGTATCCTTCCTCCGGAGAGATCGTTAAGGAAGCAGCGGATGTCTCCTCAATTATGGCGGATGCTTTTTCAACGAGTAATGGGGTCACGAGTTTCAACTGAAATCGAGTTAAGCGTATTCTGTGAGAGAAGACGTTGATCGATTTAATTCTTTCATTAATCGTTACAAATATCGGAAAATGATCGCTACCATGAAAATTGGATCCCACCGAGGCATGGCTGAGGAGGGCGAGATCAGCGGAGGAGAAAGAAAGGTCGATAACAGATGGAGTTTTAGAAGGATGAGGAATGAAAGTAGGAGAGGAGTCTGGATTTAGACAGATGAGATTTAAAGATTTCACAAGATCACATAGAATAGTGCCCGCCGAGTTGATTCTGTGAGCGCCCTAAAGAGAGTGAATGGGCGTTAAAGTCACCCGCAAGAAAAAGTGAAGGGAATTGACTTAAGAAAGAGTGAAATCAATTGATAGTATCGCGTGGAAAAGGAGAGTTAGGATGTCTATAAATACCGACGATGGGAAAAGAAGAATTGCAGGTAAAAACTTCTATAGTCAACATTTCAATAGATGGCAGGAGATCCGGCAGCGGGTCAATAATTGAGTATTGGATCGAACTTCTGACCAGAATGAGAAGGCCTCTGGTATCGTGAGAAATTGAATCACGTCTAATGCAGTCAAAGCCCCTGATTATAAAGGAATGATGAGGAGTTAAACAAGTTTCAGCGAGTATTAAAATGTCAAGATCCTCCATCATCTTCTCAATCTCAGGTTTTTTGGATAAGGCGCCACGGCAATTCTAAAAAGAAAGCCTGAAGGAATAAGCTGGGGAAGAGTTATTGTTATTATTAGAGGATTGAGCTGACATAATAAATTAAAATTTTTTGGTGAAGTTTGCAAGGATCTCTTGGATTTGTCGGAGGCTTTGATACATGCTGGAGTTACCTTGTTCGGGAGAGAAACTACTCAGAAGTTTAATGCGGGGTCTACAATAGAAGTCGTAGCAGTCGTAGGGTCTTAAGTCGTAGAAAATTGACCAATCACAGTCGAATATGAGAACTAATGTGACCAAATCGCAAACAAGAAAAACACATAAGGACACGGGGAATGTAAGGGATAATCGGGAAGGAAACATGCATATAAGTCAGTGCACGAGGTAGAAGTTGGCCCTGAAACTTTACCATAACTGAGAGGGAAGGCATCAGCTCGTCTTTGTTATCCTTTATAATTCTGCGTTGTAGCTTCCGGACTGAAATGCTTTTTGCTTGAGAGGTGAATTCTTTGAGGATAGTTTCCTCAATTATGTCCAGAATAATTTTTGGCAACGCTGGTTCTCATAACCCTAAAAGAAGGGATAGAAGCTTTTAGATCATGTGATTTTAATGATTCAAGGTGAAGGATATTATTTGCTTTTTCATGATTATTTAGTGCGACCGAGACCTTGTTACGTCCGGCCAATTTAATCTCCACAATGTTATTACCGACATAGTTGGTGATGATGCGGCTGACCATGACTGGATTAATACGAGTCGTAGGGCTGTCAGAAGCCTTCTGAATCAAAACAATGTAGGGGGGGAGATCCCTGGGGAAGTATTGACAAACAGTGCCTGAGGAAGGGCCTTGAGTTAACTGCGAGATGATGGCACTCTTAGTCGGAGGTTCCCCATCAGTCTTGCCTGAATCATAAGTACGCTTAGTAAACTTTGGTAAGGTCTTTTTGTCCGTAACCGGAAGATTGTCACCAGTTTTTTTGTTGGAGGAGGTTAACTCGATTCCGTAGTCCTATAGGCTATCAGACTGCATAGAAATATCTGAAATCGAATTGTTATCACACTCCCCTTCTTCCGAGACAATAGGGAAACGAGATCTTTTTAACCCTTTGTGAGTATCATCCGAAGTCTTCGGAGAGGAAGAAAGTTCTTGCCTCGTAGAGTGGGCTTGAGACTCAGGATTTTTTGGACCTTTAATGGATTTCTTATCCTTTCTTCCACGGGACATCTTAAAATCGTTAAAAAGAGGAAATTTTAAAAAGCGCTGTTTGGCAGAATGAATTTTATCTAAGCGAGACAATGATGAAGCTCTCGGCTCGCGCGAGGTTAAATTAACTTTCTCGAGGAAAGTATTGAAATCCTCTAGTGGGACAGAGTTACTTACTTTCGGTAATTTAGAATTCCATTCTCCTCCCGGATCGGGGGCGAGCTGGCCCGTAGACGGACCCTCTCGCATATCACCACTACTAGGAAAGGAAAGAGGATAAAAAGAAAGAAAGAGAGGCAAGGGGGAACTGGATTAGAGATAAAAGGTTAAAGCTGGGAAGATAGATGCAGCAGAGATCGCTAGACCGTCACAATAAAACAGATAACGTCTTAAAATAGTAGACGATAAGCAAGAATAATAAAATTCAAAAAAAGCCGTTAAGAGGTTACGCATGCGCCGCACGAAACACGTCCGCACTCAACACGTCGCCCAAACAAATCCCATTTCAAGATACACAATTGACTCCCTGATCGAGTCTACTCTCGTTAACTGTTCATAACATACGAACTTACAAATTAATCAGCTTGTCTGTATCGTTGTATTCGGTATTAGATGGTCAGAAGACAGTGTTCGACCCTTTTATATTATATATATTACGGTGCAATGCACTAGTAATAGAATGCATTATGTCAATGCACATATAGATAGATAGATAGATAGATAGATCTTTATTACTTCAGCATTAATCAATGTACATATATAGGAACATAGAATAAGGCAATAACGACCCGACAAGTTGGAATTCTGTTTATCGCCTTATATAGTCTACCAATCAGAGTTTTTATTTTGTTTATATATGCTATAATCTTGAAGCAGATAGAATATACCACAGTCTATATATGTACACGCGATCAGATTAGTTGGTCTTTTTATTTTTTTCACAGCATTATGCAACAGGAGGCGACAATTATATATCGCTTATTTCTGTACTATTCCTATTGCTGTTCTTGTTGCTGTTGCTTCGTATTGTGTCTATAGGGCTTAAGTAGTCAGAAATCTTAAAAATGATAGATCTGGAGAAGGCTTATCTTAAAATCGATAGTTGAAATGAGTGATATAACAGAAACAAACAACGGTATTGTATTGCCTATTTACCGAGCAATTGATTCTTATTTGTCGATCCACGAATAAGAACCAATCGCTCGTTGAGCAAGCTGTATTCCGAAACCCATAAAAAAAAATATGTTGCAACTTTTTAGACCCCGACTATACAGAAAAATGTTATAGAATGTTGTAGAGATAGAATTTAACAGATATAGTGTTTTAGAGATAAAACTTAATAGATACGTAAACAATTAAGGCTCGATTGCACCAACGTTATTTTGACTTTAAGCGAGACTTAAAAGTTCGTTTTAAAGCTGAAAAGAGACAGGAATAAAGAGAATTTTAAGTCTCGCTTAAAATTAAAGTAACATTGGTGCAACCGGGCCTAAGACTTTGTTGGTTCGTATGTTTAAAATCTTTAACGGTCAGACGATAACAATAACGCGTCAGAGGGACAAGAAGCTGATCTAAAAGATTATCTTCCAAGTTCTGCAATGTTTAAAATATGTTCAATAATTTTTTTTACTTCAAAAAACGAAAACTGTGAGTATAATAACCACGATTAAATGCGCTAGAGTCCTAGTGTGATCATTACGGAACTTTCAAAAAGTATGACCACGAAGGATTAAATAATTTGTGTAATATACATTATATAATTATAATTTAATAAAAAAATGAATTTTTAATAAAAAAAGGAATTTTTAATTACACGATTAAAAGTAAAATTAAAATTTTGTTTTTATTCGTTCTGTGAAAAAGGCTAAATCGATATTCGATCATGTGTGCACATTTTCATTCTTATTATACTATTTATATATATATATTGATCTATGAAAAAATTAAAAATTTTGGAAGTTATTATTATTGCTCCTTTTTATAATATTATACAATAATAAATACAAAAATTCATGACAAACGATAATTCGATATTTGATATTACGCAGAAGTGCTCATATATCTAATTAAAATTATGTATTAGATTACTATAAGAATAATAAAAAGAAATTAAAACTTGGATCTATGTATATGCAAATGAGATTTGTAGGATATTCTTAGAGATTGTTTGGAGTTATATAGCTTGTTACCATATCATCATGTACAGGTCTACACAATCTATTTAAAGTTAAGAATTAAATAATAAAGTTTTCAATTACGCAAGAAATTGTAAATTTGATTAGATTATAAAGTGCTAAGGCACCAGAGGTAAATGTAAATAATAATAGTGATTAATATTATGTTACTTGCTATTAATATTAAGATCATTAACTATAGAAGTTTATTTTGTGTGTAAATATGTTTAATAGTAATACGTACATGTTGCAAAGATATTTATACATGTTTACATATACAGGTATACCCTACATCTCTTGATAGTCTCAGACTTCTCGTTCTCGTTTATTTCAGAGAATAAAAGAAATTAAATCTTTTTTTGTATATACTCATCCCGTTAATTGCTATTGTATATACTTTCGATCATATTCATTGTAACTTAAAAAAACCAATCATGATCGAATTAAAAAAATGAGTTTTATTAATAAACAAATAGACAACAATGATAAAAAAACGAATATATTAAAATTTCATTCAGTATTATATCATCAATTATCAAAATATTATCACGTTATGTACGTTATGTTTACGAAATATAATATATATGTATTATGAAACATACAGGGTGTCCCTCTACAAAATATCAAAACTGCTACAGCGGCTTCAACATATGAAAACAAGTCGAAAATTTGAAATGATTAATAGACATGTCCGATTTCGAAAAGTTTTGGAGTTATGGGGTATTGAATAAGAAAACAAATCGAAGTAAATGTTGTTCAGTGTCCTGTTTATTCTGTTGTTCTGATTCCTGAATCTTATTCTGATAGACTAGTAGATCTTTTATTCGTCTCCAAAATGAAATTCAGCATTCAGAACGATTGTGGCAAGAGATACTTAATGCTGCCGATATTATCCGTGAAACTCCAAATATTTTTCAAAAAGTTCAAAACAATTTATTAATGCGTACTAAAAAGTGTGTCGAAGTGTATGGAAGAATTTTGTTTATGAAGCATCTTTTGTAAAGCATTAAATAGAATAACGAACATTAAACATTTATTATAATCAAAGAGAAACCTGAGAATGGACATCCCAGCCTTTTTTGTGTATCAAACGTAGGATAATGTCCACGTTTTTGTAGTTCTCTTCCATACTATTACGTGGGTTAGACAAGGACGACCAATCAACTTTAATTGTTTTCTCTGTTACGATTCACGTTTTCTTATTTCAATATCCCGTAACTTCGAGACCGTTCGCAATCGCGCGAACATATGTTTATTAGACATTTTCGACTAGTTTTCACATGCTGAAATCGCTGTAGCAATTTTGACACTATGGAGGAACACCTATATAATACTATTTTGTTTCTATATTATATAATTATTGAATATAATAAATAATGGAAAAGCATCTTTTAGTACATGGCAATTAATAAGACGAGTTCAACACTTATATTTTTCCGATATTACCTATGTATGTTCATAATTTTAGATAGTGCAATCACATGTAAATAAATAAGTTTTTCACTTAAAAACATTTTTATAATTCATGTTAGATGCTTTACTATAAAGTTACAGCCTAATGATATACATGGACTGGATAACTTTTTTTGCACTCATGCACTTGCAATCATAATTATAATTCTAACTAAAAATTAATATATAATTATTCTTTTATAAAAGCCTAAACAATAAAGCCACTTCAGACAACTATCGCTTTTTATTTCTACAGTTTGGTGTGCTGCTGTGAACGCAACAAGATCGTTTCTGCATCAAATATTTTCGAATTTTTGTTTCAATCTACAAAGTTCAATAATTCCTTGTGAGATCACAATATTTGAAAATTAAATATTTATTCTCAATAAAAGATGAAAATTACGACGTCACATATCCAAGATAATGTTTGAGTCATTAATCAATAAACCACTTAGAATAAAACTCTAGATCTGAAACTGTTATATACAATATTTATTGATACAATTATAGTCAAATTTGACAAAATTCCTGTCAAAACATAGTGTTTCTACGATACTGTCCCAATACATGGATGCATTCCATATTCTTGTTTACATAATTTTACCTTTACACAATCCTAAGACGGAACTTTCTTGGTTTTCTACTCTGTCATATGACCTACTTTATATCGTGTTATGCTGCGTCACATATTTTCGATTATTAGCTCCGACGATTAAATCATTCAAATTTTTAAGATAACACAACGGCTGCCATATATATGGATGCATGTAAAATATTTAAAGGTACTATAAAAAAAGAATACACAAATGTGATAATTACGCACAATGGTTGATTTTGGTTTTAATAATTGCAGGCAATTTAGCAGTTGTTGCTAAACATATACATTCCTCCTGTTACCTCTGTGTGTGTGTACACAGTGGATGATTAAGATTGACAAGAGGTATAGAAGAGCAACTGCTACAGAAGGCAGTAAAATGTCAGTATGACAATCAACAGGACAGTACGACAGTCAAATGTCAACATGACAGTCTTTTGAACACCATGAGGTCATGGGAACACTGAGAACTGTAATTCGCTACGATACCATCTCGTGCCAACCGCTGCTATTTGAAGAGTTGGTTTCAAGCGAAACTGAAAGAATAAGAAATACGTGAAAAAGAAAGGAATGCGAAAGATAGTATACCAATATGATACATTAGAGCAATTTTTTCATACATGAAAAAAGTGTATCTTAGATTTTATTGTGTAAAAGCTTACCTGTCTTATCATTTTCTCCATCTGAAGAAAATGATCTCGGGCCCCATATCCTCACTGTAAAATCATCCGATACAGAAGCCATCATTTGATGGTACACTGGATTCCATGAAACACAACTGACTAATCTACTGTGTCCTGTAAGAATCGCTATAGGCAGTTCTCTTTTGATATGCCACACATACACTTTATTGTCTGTAATAAAGTAGGAAAAAAACAATTATATTCATAATTATTAGTCATGTTGCATAGTTACTTTTCTTTAAAGAAAACTAAACAGTATATAGTGATGTAATAGTAATGTATAAAAATACATCTTATTTTTGCATATGACAAACCTTCACTGCCAGAGGCAATAAAATCTTGATTAACTCCTCCGAAACAGCTATGGATAGTAAAATGTCCTTGAGTGACGCCTTGAAAACGCCTTATAAGGCATTTATCTTCTAAATCCCAAAGATGCACACCTTGATTTGCCACATTAAGTAATACGAGTCGATCTGATTTGTCTACGCTAAATGACATAATGGGATGATCCTCTTGTAATCTGTAATGGTGCATAGAAATGTCTCTAAAAAATTTTGCTCACAAAATAATATAGGTTAAATCAGTCATTTTAAATCATACATAGTGGCATCGCCTAAGTCGTCGAAAGTATAGCTGCGAATTCTGTGATGTGTATCAGCCGCTAAAACAGTTCTCCCGTCACTGCGACACCACAGACATTTTACTCTTACTCCTTCCCATGAATCAGAAACATTGCCGTCCATATCCTGAATATTTTTATATTTACAATGTACTGAGTTAAAATTTAATACATTGAAAAAGAATGTTTGGTAAAAGAATGTTTGTTTAATAAACTTTTAAAATCTTTCTTGTGTTAACTATTTAGCTGTAAATGTTTTATGTATATATCTAGTAAGGATTAAAAATTTCAAGATAAATAAAATTTTTAACTAAATAATTTAAACATATTTCGTTCTTAAATCATGACATTGTTATTTTGTAGTGATTGGAAATTTTGGACAATATTTTGTAATTATAAAGAATTTATATTTTACTTATTGAGAATTTTCAAAAAGTAGCTTTACATTGCCATAATATTAAGATTAGAAATTTTATTTATTTCGAAATTAACGTACGCATTGATAAAATTGACCACGAATTCCTCCCGTCACAAATTTATTCGAATCACGATGCCAGGCACAAGCTGTCAGCGAGTCATCCGTGCTTTGTGTCAATTTTACGCGTAATTCGCAATCAGGCGTATCGATACTCCAAAGCCACAGTTCTGGACAATCTTCAGGACCGCAAACAATTAGATGATTGCTATCAGGGCTCCAAGCAATTAGCGCTACACCATATGTATGACCTTCAAGTGTTTTCCTATGCGTCACTTTTAGTGTTTCCTACATTACATTTAAACAAGTGTTTATTAATTATACATATATTCAGAAACAAAATTATATAAGGTATTTGCTACTAAGCGCACATAAGGTATTTGCTACTCGTTTTAAATTGTAAATTTTTTAATTAGTTTTTTAAGCAAAAATTTTGAAAGATCATTATTTACTACAATTTTCTAATTTTCAACATTATATATTTTTATATATTATGTATCGACTAAATCTCAAATTTCTATCAAAGTAGCGAAATCAAAGTCTTGAAATTGTCTAAAAAATGATGAATAAGGTACCTGAGCCGAATAAGGCTCACCTAATTTATTTCATGTTTAAAAAATTCTATTCATGGGGATATTGAAATAAATTAAGTGAGAGTCAAATCTTTCTTTCACTCACAAAAATAAAATATATTTATAGAATATTTGTAAACGAAAAAAACATTTTTTAAGGCTCTGACTTTGGGCGTTATTACATGCATATGAATATAAGGCCGAAATAAAAAATAAATAAAAAATAAAAAAATAAACATTATCTTTCTAAATCAGTTTTAAAATGATTATTAATCATAAAAAGAAAATTCCTTAGGACTTACTCTATTCTCAAACATTACAATTATCTTTAATTTTGTCTGTAATTAACTCTTTAATACTTTGGAAATTTCTAGTAATTTAAATGCAATTTTAGCTTCTTACAAAATAGCAGCATTGAAAATCGTTATTCTTTGGCATAAGCCACACATAACAAATAAATAACAATAGTCATAATAATAATTACATAAGTGGGCCTTATTTAATAAATACTTGGCTTAAAAAAATACTTATATTCATTTAAAAAAATTAATTTATTTGATATTTTCCGTAGCTAGAAGGTTGAATAATATTATAATGTATTATAATAAATTATGAAACAATGTGTACTGATAAACTTTGCAACGAATTGTTGAGATTAAAGAATTAGAATCGATAGCAACACGTTTGTTTATCACAACAAAAACTTTTGTGTATGAGTCTAAAAATGAAATAGTTTATTATTCGTCTATTCTTTTTAAAACTTATTCTTAGAAAATCTTTTGTTTTTGATCATTTATTCAAAAACTTAAATATTTAAATTTTTTTGAAAAAAATCATGTCAAAGTTGATAAAAAAAATTCACAACAAATTTCTTTATTCGAGAGAATATGATACACATACTACTAACGCGCATACAGTATTACATATGTATACTCACTGGATCTACATCCCATATAATTACAGTCATATCTTTAGAACCTGTGGCGAGCTTGAGACCATCGGGTGAGAATTTGCAATACCAAACTTCGTCGCAGTGATCGTTGAGTACCTGTATGGTATGGCACGGAAACTGTTCCTCGCCACAATTATGATCCACAAGTAGAGAGACATTTTCTAGATTTGTCTGCTTTACAAGAAAAATCATTTCATTATGAAGCATTGCATAATGAGATATTGTCGAGAATATAATTTTAACAGCACAATTTTAAAAGCACATACACTGATTCGTTATATGTATAATAATAACAATAAAATAAATCTTTCACAGACATCTTTGTACTGCACAGAATCTCAATTTAAAAGTCATACGTACAACTTTGAAAAATGAGGTTTTATAAAAAAAACTTTTTGCATATGTCTTATAGCAAAAATTTCGTAGTTATAAGAGAATATGTACAATCGAAAAATAAATGTTTTATAAGATATTTTATATCTCATGTCAGAATATATCAGAATTGAAGTAAAATATTTATTTTTTGACAACTAACAGAACTTTAACAAGATAAATTATCTTAATACTTTAACATGCAGAATTAAAAGAAATGTTATGGAAAGAAAATTCGCTGCTTTTTTTACATAACACAATATTTTTAAACAAAAGGTATCGATGAAGTTGCATATATTATATATTATTTTATAAAAAACACATGACAAAAAAATTTGTTATATGCATCATATTTTATTCTGCTAAAGGAGAACGGATAAAAATTATCGATTTTTGCCCATAATCAGGAAGTGAAATGTATACGTTTCTTTATAGTTTTTGGGCTGCAGAATCACATGAAGCAATCAGTTTTCCATATAAACATGAAGAGAACATAAAGAATACAATCTTTATTCACATCGTTATGAAATCGCAGTCCGCTATGCTTCAATAATTTAAAAACTAATAGTTTTCATAACGATGTGAATAAGGATCCAGCGCAACTCGTCGGTTCGCGTAAAGGAGGCACGGCAGTGTCGCTGCGCTTGGCGCCGAGACACTACCGTGTCTCCAGATTTTATTAACTTTATTTCAATGTACCAATTTTTTTCTTGAGCGTAGGATCATTATAATAATTTTCGATTTCCATGAAAAACAAAAAAAAATAAAGAAATAAAACGATCCCTGAACGATCGTGAAAAAAGTATACATACTTTTAACTATCTATTTTTTTTGCCTAAATAAAATATTCAAGAAATCGAAGAATATCTTATTTCTGAAAGAATGGTGTGCTTAATTTTATAAATTTGGAAGTGTATACGTTTTTTGCACATAATTTATGCAATACTATTTCTCTTATCTTTTGATATTATGTTTGCAATTGCTAAACAGACATGTATCAACAATTTATTATATATAAATTGAATTAATATTTAACATTTTTTCGGATTATTTGTTTTTTTGTCGAATTTCACATATTCAACCTTTTTATGAAATTATTAATGTAGAAAGACTCTACATAATCATTATAACATTGCTGTTTTAAAGCGCTGTTAACTATAACATCATTCCATTCAATGGTACGGTCGAAATCGAACCCGGGCCTTCTCTGGAGATGAGGTTTCGAAACAATAATTTTTCCGGAATTAGGTTGTTAGCCTAATGTCGAATCCCCAACCTAGAGGATCAATGCACCTACTGATATATCTACTGATATACGAGACCTACAGTTTTTAACGCCGGCGGTGGCAAATATACTCTCAGTGGTTTACCATTGCCTTCCGAAAGGTGGCAATCAAATCAAACTTTTGTGTTCTGGATAGATTTGAACCCCCCCCCCTGGGGGTGCATTTTTGGCACAGAAAGCAGTCACACCATTAAGGTGCAACCACAATAGAAGGAATAAGGAATTAGGAATAAGGAATAAAGATTTCAACCTATCAGAAACCGTGTATTCCAGTGTATCCGATAGGTTGAAATCTTTATTCCTAATTCCTTATTCCTTCTATTGTGGGTGCACCTTTAACGCTTTAAAATAGAAATTTCGGCAGTTAGACACATTAGTAAGCGCATCAATTATGTCAATACTTAAAAGCGAGTTAATGTACAAGAACACTTTCGCTACCACGTGCGCGATGTGCCATGCCTGAATGCGCAAATTTCAGACGCTACAATTGGCGAACTGTAATCGTTTATAATTTAAAAAGTATTATAGTCTCGATATTTTCGTATAAGACTTTTCATCTTAGAATGTTCTGCCAGTGAAAGGACCTACACTTTTTCTGGGACACTCTGTGTACGTGTATGTACGTACGCACGCACGCACACACAAACACAAACATAAAAAAATTTAAAGAAATTCTCTGAAATATAGTTACAAAACAAACTGAATTCTCTAACTCCATTTTCTTATAGTTAAAATATAAAAATAAAAAGTAATATTACAAAAAACATCATAGTTTGCAATTCAAATCGCAATTTAATTCATTAATATATACCTGCGAATGTGTTATATGATACGTGCAGAGTTGATTTTGCATGTCCACAGCTTGACAAAGTAAAGAATGAAGTCTGCGTGGCGGTAACATAATGGAGGGTGGCAGAAATCTTTGCAGTCTGTCCATAAGCGCAGCCCTGGAGGCTGATCCTTTGCCATCCCAACCTGCACGTGTCTGTCAACAAGTGTCCATTTGCTAGTGACCAAATTTTCAGTTATAAATTAGTTTCAACTATATTTTAAGAATGAGAAAGCTTCAGTTGTTGTAGGAACTTATTAGTACACGACCTAAATCAATAAAATGCCATACGAAATCTGTGTTCGTTATTTAAATCAAACATATGGAATACCTGTAATTCATCTCGTCCACTGCACATCATAAATAAAGATAACTGATGAATACGACCGGTATTATGCCCCAAGGGTGTAAGCTCATTGCGCAGTACATGTAACGCGTCAAACACCATGCCTTCTTCTAAATATTCTAAATATTTTTGTTCTAGCAATAAGAATTTCATCTCCTATGGACAAGAAAAAGATATCGATCGAATTGTCAATCAAATATGTTACTAAAAGTTTGTCTGCACATCTTCCTAGCTTATTAAAATTACATTATCTTTCTTCTTGTCATTATTTAGTATTTAAGTATTTAAATATATTTCATCAGTATCTCTGTGTATATGTATATGTGCAAAAAATCTTGTAACTTTGAAATATCAATATTCTACAATATTTAATACAATTTGTGATCAAATTGCATTAAAAAGCTATTAAAGGAAACGAAGCTTTATATTTATGTATTAATTGAAATTTAAAAATAATTCTATTTTCTAAAGATCATTTCATTGTACTGATAAATCTTTTAAAATGGTATAATTTTGTAGTGACTCTTCATTAGTGCCATCAAATTGTTTACATTTTACTATTATATTTGAGCAATGTCAATGTTTACATCTGATTATTAATTTAAATGTCAAGTTGTACAAATATAATTTTCAGTACCAGATTACCTTAGATGATGTACACACATACGCGCGCGCGCATACGAACATTTCTCACATATACATACACATGGCAAAAAATGTATACATTTTTATCTTATGTGTAATAAATATACATGCATACGTATAACAAAAAAATAATAAAAAATATATAATAAAAAATTAATATATTTATTATACACTATTTATAATAAAAATAATAAAAAGGTATATAACAAATATTTACATACAATCTATAAGAACACAGTCACCAATTATATGAGAAAAGATTTACCACTAAACTCTGGTTTGCACTATCTAAAAAAGACTTCAGTTCATTAAGGTCATGGTCTGCTTTGTTCCAATCGCCATCCATAACATGCTGCCTAAATTTTGCTGCAGCGGGATGATCTAGACGACAGCCCGATTCTTGCATAAGCAAATCTGCTGTCCGACTAAAAATAATATATCTTTTGTTACTCGTTAATCATAAATTATGATCTTCATATTTAATCTTATTAAAAATTTATATAAGATCTTTTCAAAATTTGTAAATTTGTAATTTTTCAATATTAATAAATGTACAGACATGAGTATTAACATTAAAATAAACATAAATGTTTTACCTGCCAATGTTATTAAACAATAATATACAAGGCGTTTAATAAAAATCGTAACAATGCTTAAGATAGATTTCTGAGATCCATTTTGAGACGAAAATTTTAATCAAAGTGTCAAGGATATAATAATTTTTGAATTATAAGTACTTAGAGTTAGCGGATATTACCTACAATTCACGCACTTAGGTGCGGTTGGATTTTTCGTTTTATTTGAACGCGCGAACTTTAGGCGCTATGATTTGATAACTTTGAGTGCTTATAATTTAAAAACTATTAAAGCCTCGACATTTTGGTATTAGAATTTTCGTCTCAAAATGATCTCTGGAATCTATTCTTAAGCATTGTTATAGTCTTTACTGAACATCCTGTATATATACAGGGTAGTCCATTTGCAGTTTCGGATCTGAATATCTCGAAAACTACGCATCGGATCAAAAAAAGTGGATAATGAAAGTTGTTCGTCTGGAAGGGGGACATCCAATGATACCAAATTCGACCCTTCACCCTCACCCCCGGGGGCTGTGAGGGGGGAAAATAAAAATCTTAAATGGAAACCCCTACTTTTTATTGCACATTTGGATTCTGCAGAAAAAATTACATTGATTTGACCTACGATTGAAGTCATTTTCGTTGAAAGATGGCGCTGTAATCGTCAAAACCTAAAACCATCTTGTATTATAAATTTGAATTCTGTGGAGAAATCAAATTGCACCTACCAGTTAGTACTATTGACTTTTACAGAAGTCGTGTTCATCAGTTATGAAAAAAATGTATTTTGTTGCAGACTAGAAAAAAACATTCATTCTACTTTTAGCATTACCCGGGAACAACGACGTGGACGTAGTAGAATCAATTCCCATGGGGTGCTTTTTTAATGTGAGTCCCCTTGCCTCTCACAAGGATACTCTGAACTGCACAAAGATTTAACCACGAAGAAGCTGTTCAAAATTACCTCCATTAGCTTGGATACACAAGTTTAACCTTTTGTGAAAGCTGCCCACAGTTTGCAGTAACACATTTCGGGATATAGCTGCACAAGCTCTTCCAATACGTTGCTTCGTATCCTCTCTCGTCGTTGGCGAGTGTTCATAAACTGATTGTTTGATTATCCTCCATAAAAAGAAATCAGGAGATGTTAAGTCTGGTGAACGGGAAGGCCACATAAACGGTCCACCGCGTCCGATCCACTGACCAGGGTAACGTAAATTTCAATAATTTCGTACTGCTTTGGTCCGATGTCAATCCATATTGGCATAGACCTGTTGACCATCAACATCGATGGTCGTTAATGGTCTGGTGTGGAATTGTAAACGGCTACTTAATCGGATCCTACTTTTTTGACGGAAATGTAACTGGGGCAAGTTATTTGCAGTTGCTCAGAGATCGTTTGTGGGAATTCATGCAGGACGTGGATTTAGTAACTAGGCAAAGGATGTGGTTCCAACAGGACGGTGCAGGACCCTATTTTGCAGTAGCAGTACGAAATTATTTAAATTTACGTTACCCTGGTCAGTGGATCGGACGCGGTGGACCGTTTATGTGGCCTTCCCGTTCACCAGACTTAA
>NW_017257354.1:635199-637184 GCF_001594055.1 Mycetomoellerius zeteki | reverse complement strand
TATATTTTCTTAGTTCACTTAATTTACTTATTGTTCTTATTAAAGCTTTATAATACATAGTTACAAATTTGTGTATGCATTTCTTATTTATTTTTGTCTTCCAAGTTTGAAACCAACGCTGCGCCTTTTATTGTAAGCTGAGTGGTTTTCTTCTTAGGAGAAACTGAACTCCGCTACGTCCCTCTGGTGACAAAGCCGCGTACTACTCATACTGAGCGACACTTTAAAAATTTTTGTCTAAACTAGAAAAATGTAATTGTTATATCTATTTGCATGAAGTTCAAGTAACTACTCAATGTAGTTGAGTCACTATTTCAGTACCAATTAATAGTGCATACAATTTGTTACTGTGACTATATTTTTATAATATTCAGCACTACTTTAATTTCTATTACTTTGTAAAACTAGTTACAGGTACTTCAATTGCAAAAGTTGCCAAATTTATAGTTGCTGGAACTATTTTGTTTTCTCTCAGTGAAAGTATACTATAATTACTTTCTATCATACAAATATAGTTCATATAATTCTCTTGATAAATTTGAATCAATAAAAATGCAAAATTGATTATTTAATGTTATTTTAGCAAAATGATCATTGCATAATAGCGTGTGCATATGTATATACATGCACATGCGCACGCATATACATGTGTGTATGTATGTGTATACATGCGCGCTTACATGCACTTATTATAATTTATACTAAAAAAAGACAAATATATTTAAAAATAAAGATAAACTGCTTTTTTACTTTTAGACTAAAGTCTTTTAACTGATGGTCTGATCTGAAAATAGTGAGAATTAATTATAAATTACATACTCTAAACCAACTGTCTTTAAATGTTGTCCAATAAGTCTCACAATGTCTTGATTAGTTTTATCCATTATTTTTGGTGGTCCCAAACTCTGATTTATATCTCCATTTACGCCATTAATGTCATTATCTGATTCTGGTAATAGATTGCCATTTGCATGAGGCCCACCAGAATCTGCCTTAGCTCCATTTTGTTGCAGTCCAGAAGATACACCACCGTTTGAGGCCTGCTGTTGCATTACGCTGTCATGCATACTGGAATGTTATCCATAATGGCAATACTAGTATATCACCGTATTCACTTGTGAGGGTATATCAATTAGTATATTTTATTTTTATAGAATTTGAAATTAAATTTTCTCAAGATTTTTTTAATCCTGAGAAGTTTATATAAAAATTACCATTGTTAACAAAAGAAAAAGTATAATAATTCAGCACTAATTTTATATTTAAAAAATTATATAAAAAAAGCTCTGGAAAGAAAACTAAAAAAAAAGGAACATGAAAATATGTCGGAACTCCCGAATTTCTAATTTATTTAAAAAAACTGGATTTTGATGTGCTTATACTGAAAAATGGTGAAAAATATGAGATTACCGATAATTATCCATGTCCGGACTGGAGGAGTGGTGCTCGTCCGCTGGTCTTAGGGTAGTCGGTACGGAACTACGGGACCTTTTGCGCGGTGGCGGAGCGAGTCCACCGTCGTCCGACTCGCTGCTCGAGGCCAGGCTTATGCGCGTACCGCCCCGTTTTTCACACTATTATTGTCCCACGGGATAACCGTTGGCGAATAATGGCACGGACTGAGATTGGGGCCAGGATAGAAGCACGCGCGCAGCCACGATTGCGTTAAGAACGAAAAAAAGAGCCTTTCCCCCGTTTTTTCTCTCCTCACCACTTGTCGCGTCGGATCTTAAAAGTGTTCGCACTTCCTCGCGTGTCCTTTGCCGCGGACTAGTCACCGTCGCTATTCCCGCCGTTTCCGCGAGACCCGATGGTGAATGTCAAAGGAAACGGGATCTGTCTGCCAAAACCGATACGAGTCAGAGATCAGAGAACAATGACTGCAACACAGCTGATACTTGTTTGGATCCGTCGTTTACGTCACGTCGTACTCTTCTTTATGCTGGATTCACACTGCATCCGATTTTCGTCGTACGACGCGCTGC
>NW_017257354.1:634495-635006 GCF_001594055.1 Mycetomoellerius zeteki | reverse complement strand
CTGCAACCAATCAGAAAACAGGATTCCGATGAATTTTGCTTCGTAATATCGGAAGTCGCGCCTACTATATCCGCTCGTTACGTGCTCGCTACCACTACCCTCGCTACCATTCGCTGACGCTGAGTCGCTGCTCTCACAGTATATATAGGCTGCTTTCCATTTGCTGACATAAGTCCGGATCTACAATAGGTGTTTTAAGCCGTAAGAAATTGACCAATTATAGTCGAATCCGAGAGGAATAATCAACTGTGATTCGCCCATTTCTTATGGCTTAAGACTTAAAACCCTATTGTAGTTCCGGGGTAATGGCTGTGTTCCAAAATTCACTGCCAGCACTGAAAGTCTACAGTTTACGTTACGTATACTATACATTTTCAGCACTGGCAGTGAACTTGGGAACACAGCCAAATGTCTATTGCATACTGGACGACTGGACGCGATGAGCTACGGACGATATCCAATGAGCGCATTCAGCGGATTCAACAGTTGTTATTAGCTGCGTTCAGCAGAC
>NW_017257354.1:573209-634395 GCF_001594055.1 Mycetomoellerius zeteki | reverse complement strand
TGGGTATGTTCCGAAATTAGCTGGAAGTACTGGCGCTGCTGTTACTGAATTAACTGACTTTTGCTGTTTCGAAATGTAAGATTTTACTGTCTAGTACTGAATTTTGGAACGGAAAAGCAGTAAAAGAATGTTATTTGTACTCTGTACGTAACCTTAATATTTTCAAGAGATCGAAATACAACCGAATTCTGACGTATAACCGATATGGACCGACGTGTTTTATCAAATATTATTGAAATTATACTGGAAAACGATTCAAGCAGTGACAGTTCTGATGATGACATATTATTACATATATTAAATCAGATTGATGGCAAACGCGGATCATTGCTACTAAAACCTCGTGTACAGAATTACATTCAAAACGTAGTTTCTGTATTATCAAACGTAGACTTTAAATCACATTTTCGGTAAGAAAAAGTTATTTATGTATATTGAAAATATACTTAATAAAATATATGTAATATTCATTATTTGTAATAACGTATGTATATTATTTGTAGAAATGTGTGTACCATATCGCTATACTATTTTATAAATATATACTACTTTATAAAAAATAAATAGCACTGTGTATATACTATTATCGGTATCTACAATCTCGTATGACTTTAATTTTGAATCCATAATTCTTTTTTTCTTTCGTACTTCCAGTATTAAACTTATCACGATCAGACGATTTCACGCTCCGTGCTCTGTTACTGCTTTTACTGTATTTGCCTCACCTCTTGGGATGGAGTAGAAACAACCGGAAGTCAGCAATCCCCTAGGGTCAATTTATGCAGAATGAATAGTAACTTGCAGTAACTGACAGCATAAGAAATTCTATTTTGGAACGATAAATCAGTGCTGTCAGTACTGCCAGTTAATTTCGGAACATACCCTATATCGGAACACACCCATACAAAGCTGGTTCTACATTAGTCGAATCGCAGCGTCGCAAGCGTTGCGGTCCAATCAGAGTCGAGCTAGCTTGACGTTGATTGGACTGCAACGATTGCGACGTTGCGATGCGACTAATGTAGAACCAGCTATAAACGATTAACGACACTCGACCCGGGCCACTGTCACCAAGCTCAGTTAACTTAATTGGGCCAATTAATTCATCGGAATTGACCAATCTGTCAATTCTACAAACAAAATGACAAATGCGATTGGTCAATTCCGATGGACTAACTGGCCTAGTTAGATCAACTGAGTGGTGACAGTGGTCTCCGTCATCCGACTTATTGGCTGCGTTCAGCAGAGAAAGCAGCTTTGCAACTGTTGTAAAATTCTTCAATACGATTGGTTCTTGCTTTTGGTTCCTTACAGATCTAAACGTATAAACCAATCATATTAAAGAATTTTACAACAGTTGCAAAGCTGCTTTCTCTGCTGAACGCAGCCATTGTAGAATGGGTCTAAGGAGTTGGCAGTCTAGTAGTATATGTGGTCTGTGGTTCTGCTGAACGCAGCCATTGTGCGCAGGACTTTACAATGGAGTAAAGTATTGTGTCATCATGTGTCAGTATATGTGGTAAACGCAGTGAAATTATTCTATTCATCAATTCTATTTTTGGTTGATTGGTTTCTGCTAATATCGTTAAATATTTACATCATATTGCGATTAACGAGTCAAAATGTTTGGCAAGAAAAAAGAACCAAGACAATCTAGACCAGTTGGTAGTTTGGAACAGGTATATTGTGTTTTATTCTTCTTAGTAAAAATTGCGTATTATGCTGATTCTACAATGAGTCAGTAGTCGGTAGTCCTAACCGGGGTTCTATAATGAATCAGTAGTCAGAAGTCCTAAGTGAAATTCCTTAATTGGTGAAGTTGGCCAATAGTTGGCCAATTTACGTATGACTAAGACTACTGATTTTCTTAAAACTGGCCAAATTTGACTTTATTCCTTAATCCTTCTCATTAGTCAAGCTAAACGACTCGTTATATGTACAATTAACAACTTGTAGATGCGAAAAATTATAAGTCACCTATTTGGGTTAAGACTGGTTAATGGGCTTTCTACAATAAATCATTATCTAATCTTTAAATCTTAAGTCATAAGAAAATGACCAATTGTTATAGTCGATTATTCTTCTCACATTTGACTGTGATTGATCAATTTCTTATGGCTTAAGACTTAAAGCTTAGATAATGATTTATTACCCCGGATCTACAATAGAGTTTTAAACTTTAAGCCATAAGAAATGGACGAATCAGTCGATTATTCCCCTCGGATTTGACTGTAATTGGTCAATTTCTTACAGCTTAAGTCTTAAAACACCTATTGTAGATCCGGACTTATGGAAAACTAATTAGGACTACTTAAGACTTTCGATTCATTATAGAACCCTGGTAAGATTTCGGACTACCGTAGAATCAGCCTTGTGTATTTTGGGTTATGATTATTGTGAATTATAACATATAGTATTTGTAATTAAAAATAAATTAATTTGGCATTTCATTATCCTGTATGTTTGTTTGTTTTATACCTTTGATTTTTATTAGATATTTTGTAATGAATTGTTTCTCTTTTTCATTCATAATGGTCATGTTTTATATAGTATGGCATTTTTGAAGTCCCTGATATAAATATTGGCAATATCAATAGTAATATGGAAGATGATGATGATGATGAAAGTTTAGAAGTTGAATTAGCTGCTTTGGCTGCTGGTAATGATACAAGTTATAAAAGCAGACGCAGTGGTAAGTTGGCTTTACAAATTTTGTATTTTATATTATAAAAATATACTTTATAGAATGAGAATTATCACAAATTTATAATATACAGTCTATTCTATTTTAATCTGTTACCCCTTTTATCTTTTTTTTGCATAGTATCACCTGATAGTAAACATTAATGTACACCTTCAATCTGTCACTTTAGGTTATATGGCACAAAACTCTATAACTCAAATTTTATAGAACAGTTTTTTTTATAAATATTTATTTAAATTTAAATTTCATTCAGTTTTTACAAAGATATTGTATGTATATAATTTTGAGCTAACAAAATACTGCAGACCTTCTGAACAACTTGTATATAAATGTTATTGCTATATTTTATTATTTTTATAAATGTTATAGCTGCACGCAAAACTGTTACTGAGGTAAATTTGGATGAAATGGTAACCGGCTGCTTAAAGGATACAAATTCTGATGAAGAACTAATTGAAGGAGATGACGATCCTGTGTTATTGGTATATTAATGTATTGCTTGATGATATATTGCTATCAGTATAGTATGATTGATTACACTGAAATTTTTCATTGGTTTAGAGAGAGTTAGAGACGCTCACAGGAAATGATATTGTGACAGAAAAGGCAGATATGCCAGAATCAATGAAAGAAGAACAAGTAGAATATGATGAACATGAAACTAAAGAGGAAGATAATTCTATACCAAAACTAATCAAATTACTGCAAGAAAGACTAGAAATTTATGAGATAGCTGAGGAGAAAGCAAAAAGAAACAATGAAACTAGTAGAGCTAGAAGATATAACAGAGGTATAAAAATACTGAAAGAAATGTTGGTTTCTGTACAATCAGGTAAAAGTGTAAACGAAACTGACATTCCTCCAGCTTTGCCTTCTTCAGCTACCACTGAATCTACTGTTCAAAATATAGGTAGTACACATTTTTTTATGTATACTGTCTCATAGATATTTTTATCTATGAATTTGTTGATTATCTGTAATTAATCTTATATTTTACTTTAAAGAAAAAAATTTATGTATGATGTATAGACAAATTTTTTAATTCATCGATTGATTAATTATACATAAATGCAGCTTTTATGGATCAAAGTTATGTTTGCTTATAATAGAATGGAGCAATCAATGAATTAAAAAACCTACGAGTTTGCATGTGAAAAAAATTTTGATGAGAAGATTGAATGTATAACTTTGTATCTTTGTACTTTAATTTCTGGCTACATTTATTTTATTTATTATCGTAGTTTTCTAGATATTGGAGATTTGCGATATTGATTTTTATTCCATGTATACTACTTTGTTTTTATTGCAGAAGAAAAAACATCGTTACCAGTGAAAGTTAGTGAAACAATTGTAACATCAGATACCTCAAATAATGATAATCCTTCTGCACCAGTAGAAGATATCACAGTGGATCAAGAAGCTTTGGATAAATTAAAAAAACAGCAACAAAAATATAAGACTGCAGCAATTGCTTGGAAGAGGGCGGGTAACAAAGAGCAAGCGTTACAATATGTAAAAACTGTAAAACAATTCGATATAGTTATTGCTGCAGTCGCTGAAGGTGAAAAGCTTGATTTGTCAGATATGCCACCTACCCCAATTTTACCTTCTCCAACTAGTACTGCAACACCAGCTGTAAAAGAAGAAAATGAACTTCAACAGCAAGTTTCTTCAAGTAAGATGTACAAATTCTTCATAGATTATAAAATCTTTTAAAATTTGTCATACATGTATTAATAACATTGTCACACACACACACACACACACACACACACACACACACACGCACGCACGCACACACGCACACACACACACACTTTTTCCATACAATTAACATCTTCTGTTCTATAAGCGAAAAATCTTCTTTTTGTAACTGTCCGAATTATTTTCGCATATTTCTCACATGAGTCACGAGTCTCACATACTTATATATTTCTTTTCTGATGGCCTTCCGAAGCATTTCGTGAAAAGAAATGCCAATTTACAATTTTTTTCCGTTTAAATCCTAATTCTGCTGTACTAAATGTGCATTTTAGTATACATGGTTTCTGATAGGTTGAAATCTTTTATTCCCTGTTCCTATTGCCTGTACTTTTTAATGTGTTTAATATTTTATACACATATTATTTATGTGTCATTGATTGTATGTATTACTACATACTACTACATCAATGGCTGCATTCAGCAGAAGGCAACAATTTGCAATCGTTTTATGATTGCATAATCAGCAGACGCCATGATTTCCAACAAATTAACTAATCACAGTCAAAAATTATGAAAAACTTTTCAGCTTTGATTTAAATTTTCAAATCTGTAAAAAAAGAAAAAAGAGATTGTGACACAAAAATTATTGCATTTAATCCATAAAACAAACGACATAAGATCCCTTGAAGGGGATCCTAAAGTTATATGTACTACCGACTAAATGCAATAATTTTTGTATAAAAACTACTTTTTTTCTCTTTCATAGATTCGAAAATTCTTTTCCAGAAAAATAGTATAAGCATTAATACATGTCTGTGAGGTGGAGTTTACGCCCCGAGAACGAATACAATTTTTTAAATTGAAATCTTTACCATTTCTTAGTTCAATATGGCATTTAAAGCTCCCAACATGATGATATAACATGGTGATATTTGCTTGGTTGTATATATAAAAGCTTTGCAATCTGTACTTATGAAATTGTGATCCACAGACCAGTAGTTTACATGAATAAACAAGTGGAGTTCTAAGAATTAGACTTAGACATCTAATTAAAACTCTGTTTTTCTACGAAAATTCGTGTATATGTATGCGTGAGATATTGATTAGTAGTATATGTGAATGTGTCGCTTTTATTGGTAAAACAGCGATTTCATCAGAGTTCGGGCTCTCTCTCTCTCTCTCTCTCTCTCTCTCTCTCTCTATACTATAGAATCCCCTCAAAAGACTTATGCTCAATTTCTTCACCTCTAGATAACTTTATCTAAGAGATATATCTCCCAGATTACAATGGAGATATCTCTTGGGTAAGGTTATCCAGAACTTATCTGGAAGTGAAGAAATTGGATATTATCCAATGATATCCTACTCAACCTATGTTCCTATTTAAAATTTCAGTCTTTACTTAGGTTTGTCCTACTTTTGATAGCTTCCAGTAAATTAAAATGTTAATATTAGAGATAGTTCAGATAAGTTTTGATGAAAATTTTTTTCTCCAACTTCCACTATTCATTTCTAAGAAAAAAAGGTAATATGGGATCTGATACACTTTGTATATATAAATTCGTATTTATGATACACAACAGAAAGCTACATAATATTCAAATTTTGATAAAAAGAAAAATGTAATATGAATATAAATTACTGTGTTAAAAGTTGGTCCAGCAAAGTGCAATCCTGAGAATATAGAAGGAGCTCTTAAAGAACGTCTCGAGGTATATAGAAGAACAAAAGTAGCTGCTGAAGATGAGGGTAACATATCTAAAGCTCGGAGATATGGTAGAATTTGCAAACAATTTGAGGATGCTATAAAATTATATATGCATGGAAAGACAGCACCATTGGAAGAACTTCCTGTTCCGCCTGGTTTTCCACCGTTAATATTGACTCCACAAAATAATGATATCACCGTGCAACCTACATCTGCGTCTGAATCGTCTGAAAATAACATTGTAAAAGAGTCTGTGCAACCAAAACCACCTATTCCTCCTCCTAGAGGTAAAAAGTAGTAAAATCTCATCTACATAATTTACATTTATATTTGAAAAATATAATTTTTAATATTACATGTTTCGGCTATAATATTGAGCCATCTTAAGATATTCAAATAAACGCAGAAATGTTGTAAAATGAGGAACGCAGTGATAGAAAAAGTTAAAAAATTGTGTAGATGATACGCTAGATGAGGTGTGATGAGTGCCTTATAAAGAAACAGAAATTACTCAAATGATTGGACGATTGATTGTTTGTAATTACTCAATAATCTGACAAAAACCAAAATAAAAAAAATATATAAATTGTAAAAAGTATAAATTTGTTACAATAACTTATGATAATAAAGACAAGCATATCATCACTCTGATAAAAAAAACTCATCGACAAAGCCATACAGTTATGTTTCTCAATATATTGAGAAGGATACTCGTCAGAATAGTTATAACAATCAGTGAATATATATAATAGATACAGGGTTAGAAACAGAGTCATCAAAAAGTAAAAATTAGAATAAAAAAAATAGTCAATACAAATAATAGTGAAGAAATAAAAGTTAAAATGTATAACTGTCTTGACAGACAAACAACTGACTGAGAGAATAATAATTAAAAATTATTCTTAGCACTACAAAGTTAAATCTTGTTTATAATCGATATATAAGCTTTATGAAGGCCCTCTGTGTCCGTTTGGAGATTGAGATTATTTTTTTTATTTTTAATATTCAACATCTCCCCGAAATGAAACGTTTATCATAGCATGATTTTTCGCCCAGAATTTTGATATCCCATTCAAGCTGCAATCTATATTCTGTTATAACAGATCGGGCACACGTGTTCCAGCGAATGTGATTACGATGTTTTGTAATTCTTGTTAATAATTGTCTGCCCGTCTGCCTCACATATGATACATCCTTGTATACGACTTTATAAACATCATCTGTACATATAATTTTCTAACTTTTTCTATCACTGCGTTCCTCGTTCTACAACATCTCTGCGTTTATTTGAATATCTGAAGATAGCTCAATATTGTAACCATAACATGTAATATTAAAGATTCAAATTTAATTACAGTGTATTTTATGTTTTGATTTATCTCTTTTTTTTATAACTGATTTTTATAACTGACTTTTATACGCTCTTTCTATTACTTGTAATGTGATCTTTGTTAAGATACAAAACTATAAGGATACTTAAGTAAAGACAACAATTGGGATGGGAATTAAAACAATTTTGTATGTTGTTTTTGTGTAAATTCATCTATTTTTATGATATTCTGTTTTTATCTGTTAGAATATTTTCAGTGCATTCTGTTTCACGCATGATATGCGCATGTATTATTTTATTTTTATTGTTCACCGAATATTAAAGAAGGCTAAAATGATACATTATGCGCATCTTGCGTGAAACGAAACATTATATTTATATCCCCTTTATGCTGTCTTTTGTTATTAGGACAGAAATCAAATCAAAGGATTACATCACGTGCAGAGAAACAAATGCTACAATTGCAGCTACGGCAGCGTGAATTAAAGCAAGTTGC
The DNA here is from genome assembly GCF_001594055.1 of Mycetomoellerius zeteki. Classification (NCBI taxonomy): domain Eukaryota; kingdom Metazoa; phylum Arthropoda; class Insecta; order Hymenoptera; family Formicidae; genus Mycetomoellerius; species Mycetomoellerius zeteki. The sequence goes on along the minus strand of NW_017257354.1, from coordinate 626,453 downwards.
TCTAAATGCAAAGAAAGATGGGGATATGGATTTAGCACGTGACTATCTAAGACAAGCAAAAGGGATACAACCTTTAATCGAAGCCAGCAAAGCTGGCTTGCCTGTTGACATGACTTCAATTCCATTATCGCCTCTTGAAAAAGTAGAACTTAGTATAGCACAAAAGGACGAGAATTTCATCTTGATATCTTCTCAAGATTTCTTGGAAGACTTGAATGGGACAGACGATACAATTTATGAAAATCTTGAAACTCAATTAATGAAACAAATTAAGGTGATAATTGAATAATGTACAGCTCAAAAGAAAATTTATTGATATTTTTTTATATTATGAAAAGATTGACATTTGCATAATTTATTAAATACCTTTTTTTATGGTTTAACATAAACTAATAATTATACAATTTATCAATTTTTATATAAAAATTGACTTTACAGTGGTGTTTGTCTACACGAGATCATTCAAAAGCATTGGGAGATGTTCCTGGATATAATAGATGGGAACGGCTTGCACTGAACTATACGCGAGATTTAGATATGCTGAGAGTTCGAAAACGTGATTCATTGCCACCACCACAACATCATTATGAAACAAAAACTTATCAAATAGTACAGTTAGTATACATTAGTTTTGTTACCAGTATATGTAATTTAGATATAGATATGTAAGGTTTAGCAAAAAGAGACAAAATTATATTAGAAAAGTTGTACATTGTTAAAAATTTTGATTGGTTCATTTTTTATGCATTATGCTCTACGCGTTATACATGATTGTGCTCCTGTCCTAATTTTATACAATATCGTTCTACGAAAATTTATGTATATGTGTGCGTGAGATATTGATACAGTAGTATGTAGTTATGTGTGTCGATGACACATAAATCATATGTGTGTAAGTTTTATTAAATCGGTAAAATAGCGATCTTGTCTAAGTTCGATCTTCATTTTAGGATTCTCTTAATTGTTCAATCTTATTGCTTTCTCGTCAAATTATTTATCAATTTCTTTTTTATATTATACAGGTTAAATATAAAAAAATCTATATTTTTTTCAGGAGTTGCACGGATTTAAACGATAATGATATAGAAATTTCGATAATTAGAGGAATCAATTATTCTCGAGAGGCAGACACATATGTAATGTATGAATTTCCATTTCCATTGGATAATCATCCTGTAGATAGGACATTGACGATTAAAGATTCTGCCAATCCTGAATACCAAGCCATATTTTTGCTGAATGGTATTATAAATCGCACCTCTAGACAATGTCAGAGAGCATTCAAACGACACGCCTTGAAGTGTGAAATTTGGACGAAAGGGTAATTGAATCATAATATTTAATATTAACCCCTTAAGCGGCATTGACGCTTTTTGATGCAAATGCGTTTTTTGCGACTCATTGAAGTGATTTTTCTGAAACGTTATAGGGGTTTTTGAGGTCATAATAAAATTTGAGATCAAAATTCAAAATGGCTGATCAAGTATGATGGGTCAAGAATTTTAAAAATGCATAAAGTGTTACAATTTTTTTTAACTCTTCATCTAATAGCGTTTTTCACTGGCAGAGCTGGTGCGCACTCAGTGCACTTTAAAGCCGTTGTACACAAATCGACGTAAAGATGTACGTTTAATAAAAATATAGAAACGAATTAAACCGTGAAATCTTCAATAAATTTTATTGTGGTATTTGATAAAATATACGTTGGGTATTTTATTAATTTAGATATATCACTTTTACATTCAGATTAGGTTAGTGTACAACAGCTTTAATGTGTACTGAGTGCGCACCAGTTCTGCCAGTGAAAAACGTTATAAGGTTTTTTTAAGTCGTAGAATATACATATATGTATATTCTATACGCGCGCGCACACACGCACGCACGCGCGCGCACGCAAGAGAATGTTAAGTTTTGCTCATTTTTGGACCAAAAGCAATACCTATCTTAATCATTCGAAACTGTAGGATCTTCTAAACACAGAAAATAATAATTATTTAGCTATTAGGCTCAGGAAAAGTATTGAAAATCGGGATTTATTATTGATTATTGAAATATTATACAATATGAGCGTTTTTAAGCTTTGTACCCTTTAAAATAAAATTGATTGCACATTTATGTGCCAAAAGGCAGGTAGTAGATGTAGAGACAAGCGTACGTGTATTTTCTTAATCTTACTTTGAACGATCTTTGTATATATTGTAGCACATATCAACTAAAATAAGCAATAATGTTTATTTTGAAATTTTTAGGATTTTATAGACTGCCATATTGCATCATTTTGAATTTTTAAATTTTAATCATAAATTCGTTTTTAGAAACTCGAAATATCTTTATACACTCAATTTTACAGAAATGAATTTTTTTCCTGCTCCCAAGAACACATTTTGTCCGAATATCTTGTTGCTCAAGGGGTTAATTTAAATTAAAAATTTTAAGATAGAAGTTTAATCCATATCACAAAATATTAGAATCTACAATTATATGACATCTATACAAGGTGTATATTTTAACTTTCGCATCGAAATATCTCGAAAGGTATAAAAGATATGGAAAAATGTTAAGCCTCAAATTGTGATATTAGTATATTAAAACGGGGAAATTGAGGGCATCTACCACGAACGCTCGTTGTTTTTCAGCGAAACTTATCTTAAGATAAATACATTAAGAATTACAATAAATAAAAATATAAACGTTTCGGCCTCAGATTAGGCCATCCTCAGTATATAAAGTCAAAATTATAAAATTCACAAACATAAATAGTTATTTCTTTTAACATGGCTACAATTTACATACGCACGCTCGTTAAATTTATTTTATAAGCTTTCTTTAGTTTTTCGCACATTCGGAATGTGTCAGGCGAATTTCATCTTGTATTCCAATTTATTTCCGATCGCTTATATGAGGTTGTGATTGAAACACGGAATTTCTAGATTCTAATGATCATAATTGTCAAAGTTATCTTTCCTTGATTGAGTATCGCTGAGTTTTATAAGAATCTCTTGAATACTCTGATAAAAACTTTCTTTATTTTTTCCGTTACAACCTTGTTACTCGTTTTTAATCGTGCCAATATAACCGTCACCGGAACTTCCGATTCTCACGCATAGCGTCGTGGTACTATTTGGTACGCATTTGTAGTTAGTGCAAATACTCCTTTTTCCAGCGGATCCAAAAATGCTGTCTAATCCTTTGCTGATGCATCTTGACAGAGCATTATTTGCGTTTATTAAATTTTCTTGCATTGGTTCTGATTGTGAGTCTCCGATCAGGAAATGGGCGGGAGTTAATGCCGTTAGATCGTCAGGGTGCGAAGACAAAGGCGTTAAAGGACGGGAGTTTATGCTTTCGATTTCGGCTAGAGAAGAGTGTGCTAAGTTCTTCATATGTTAATATAAGATTACGCGTGGCAATATATAAGTGTCGTTTGGTGGCCTTAACGGCCGTCTCCTATAGACCTCTGAAGTTTGGGGATCATGGAGGTATAAATTTCCATTTAATACCTTGTGTCACCATACTTGCTTTGATTTCACCGGCCTGATCCTTCATGAATTGGTGTATGAATGGTGGCATGAATTACTTCCTTCAGCTCCCTTGATGCTCCTACAAAATTTTTGGCATTGTTCGAGTACAGCACCTTACAAAGTCCTCTTCGGGCTGTAAACCTTCTTAGAGCTGCTAAGAAAGCTTCAGTAGCCAGATCCGTTACTGCTTCCAAATGAACAGCTTTTGTATTAAAGCACACGAATAACGCTATATATCCTTTTGATATAGATATCCTTCCTCTTCTTTTCCTTCTCGAATTTGAATCGGGCCAGCATAATCTACCCCACTAATTGCGAATGGTCTTAAATAACCTTGAATACGATCCTTTGGTAAGTCCGCCATAATTGCTTCTACGACTTTGGGTTTAAATCGAAAACAGTCTATACACCGGCGTGTTATCTTGCGTGCTTCTTGTCTGCCAGATAACGGCCAATATCGAAGTCTGATTGACGCTAAGAGCTGCTTTGGTCCACAATGCAGTAACTTTCTGTGCTCCTCCTGAAATATAAGCGTAGTTACATAATGCTTAGAAGGCAGCACTAATGGGTATTTTTGATCCCATCCAATTTCAGCGTGTCGCAGTCGACCTCCTACACGTAAGAGTCCATCTTTGTCGGTAAATGAGCGAAGCGACAGTAATTTGCTTTTCCGATTAATCTCCTTTCTTATTCGTAAGTTGTTTATTTCTCTCTTGAAGGCTTGACCTTGCACCATACGAACTAGCATAGCCTTTTCTAGCTCTTCTATGGTAAGCTCTTCAGTCTTCTTCTCTCTTCTAAGATTGTTACCGAACCTCATGCAGTAAGCGATGATTCGTCTCAATTTACTTATAGACAAATATTTATGCAAGAAGTCTGAAATATGTGTGTCTGCAATTGTTGTGAGTACAACTTCTCGACGGCGCTCTGGAACTTCTTCCAATTGATAAGTCTTTTGAGATGGCCACTTCTCCTCTGGCTGAGTCAACCATTGTGGCCCATGCCACCATAAACTATTGTCTCTTAACTCTTTTGTGCTAATCCCTCCTGTTAATAAATCCGCTGGGTTGTGCTTTGATGACACATGATTCCAGATCTTGCCTTCTGTAGCCTGTTGAATATCTAACACTCTGTTAGCTACATAGGTTTTCAGCTTATACGGGTCTGTGTATATCCAACTTAAGACAATCATAGAGTCTGTCCAGAGTCTTACCGTTTTGATTCTTTCTACCAAGACTCTTTCCAGGCTACCAACTAGCTTAGCTGCTAAGTGCGCAGCATTCAGTTCTAAGTGCGGCAATGTAACTGGCTTTAAAGGTGCCACTCTGGACTTGGAGCATATTAACTGAGCGGCTATGCGTCCATCTTGCTCTTGATGACATGCATAAGCGCAAGCTCCATACGCCTTCTCCGACGCGTCACAGAAGATATGCACTTCTATATCTAATGACGGGTTACCTGGATTGACATTACGCGGTACTACCAGTGTTTGAGTAGAGCTGATAGCGCTATGGTACTTTAACCATTTTTTATGTAGATGATAAGGCAATTTTTCATCCCATTCTAACTGCTCTTTCCAAACTTGTTGCATCAACTGTTTGGCTATTACAAGTACAGGTCCGATGAGACCAAGAGGGTCATATACCTTCGAAATCAATGACAATAATTGTCTTTTTGTTATATTTTGCTCTCCATCAATCTCTACTTTAATCTCGTACTGAAGGTAATCCTGTTTCGCATTCCACTGCAATCCGAGCGTCTTTATTATTTCATGCTTATTTAAAATTAGGAATTCATCTTCTTCATTCTGCTTTACCGAGCTGAGTATTTCCTTGTCATTACTTCTTCACTTTCGAAGGTTAAATCCTCCCGCTTTGAGCAATTCCATTAACTGTTGCTGCAATAGACAGGCTTCCTTCTTAGTGTGTGTTCCTGTAAGCACATCATCCATATAAAAATCGTATCTTAATACCTTGGCTGCTTCTGGATACTTGACTTGTTCTTGAATTGCTAGCTCCATGAGACACCTTACGGCTAAAAAAGGCGCTGAAAATGTATTATACCATACGTTAACGTATTTAGACGGTAAGTCTAAACTTCCTCTTGCTTGCTTGCTCTCCATAGAATTCTCTGAAAATTCCTGTCTTGTTCTCTTATTAAAATTTGTCGGTACATCATTTCTAAATCTGCTGTCATTACATATTGATGTAGTCTAAATTTCAACAATATTTCCAACAGCGTGTCTTGTAACACAGGGCCTGCTGGTAATTTATGATTTAGCGACATACCAGATTCCGATCGTGCTAACGCATCGAAGACGACCCTCAATTTACTTGTCAGTGCATTGCTTTTAATTACTGGTTGGTGTGGCAAATAGTAAGCATCCTTTGCATTATTAGGTTGACTCTCCTTAATTCGCGACATATGACCAAGTTCTTTATATTGCTCCATAAAACAAACGTATTCTCGCTTTATCTCTGGTTGTCTTTCAAATCGTCTTTCCAAGGCTTGCAGCCTTTTCAATGCTGTTTTGTAGGAGTCGCCAAGTATTATATTGTCTCGTTGAGGTAGCGCCACTATGAATCGGCCTTCTACGTTTCTTTACATGTGAGTTTTAAAATGATTTTCGCACAATTGTTCTTCATGCGAGTAATATCCTTACTCGTTAAATTCTTCTAGTTGCCAGAACCTTTCCAATTGCTGACTCAATTCTTCATTGGTTAGTAGATTACATGCTGTACTGCTGTTATTTGTCTTGCTTTCGAGGTGTCCCCCTAGAATCCACCCCAGGATCGTACTCTGAAGCCTAGACTGTCCTGGAAGTAGATCAATATGGTTATCTTGAAGAACTTGTCAAAATGTACCTGCTCCAACTAACAAATCTATAACTCCTGGCTTGTAGTATTCTTCGTCCGCTAGCCTCAGATGACTAGGTATCTTTAGCCGCGCAGGATCTACTTCTGTGGTATATACTCTGTGATCTTCTGCATTACTAGGCACTCTAATTTAATTCTTTTATTATTATATCGCGATTGTATTACAAGTGTTATCGATTGAGAAACATGGATCTTGTTTTAATTTATTCCGTTAATAGGAACATCTACTGTGTTTGGCGATAAATGCAGCTTGTGCACCAATGCTTTGGTTACTAAATTTGACCGTGAGCCAGGATCGAGAAGCACTCAACAACTGTGCTGCCGTCCATTTATATTAAATACATATACTCTAGCTGTTGATAACAATACTTGCTGCGAAGCACAATGAGTGGTAATAGAGCCGCTGTTGGAATCTTCCTGATTTGTGCTTTCCTTTTTTTTCCATATGCAGCAAAGAGTTATGCTTGGCTTTACAAATTTTGCATCCAGATGACCTACATTCCAATATCCTTTTCTTAAACAATTAAGACAGAGTTTTAGTTGTTTTATCTCATTAACCCGTGTTAATATCGGTAGCTTCAATAATTCTCGCAACCGTATATGCGATGTTCACCCTTGCAATACTCGCATTCTTGCCCGGACGTAGACGCTAATGCTATAGACCTCTCGCGTTTCTTCTCATTATGTTTGTGTGCTTCGGATGTCGATTTTTCCTTTTCTACCATTTCTAACATGTGATATTTTCCGGTTAAGAATTCCAACAACTCCTCCATTCGCGGTACTTCACTTAGCCCAGCTTGACGTATATGTTCCTCCCATTCCCTGCGCGTATGATAATCTAGTTTGGTAGATGCCAAATAAATTAAAATCGCATCCCATTGCTGTACCGGTAATTTTAATGTGCCCAATGCTTTGACATGCATCCTTAGGTGATTTACAAACTGTCTAATTGCAGCTCCGCTGCCTTTCGCTATTGACGCTGTTTCAACCAACTCTTTCAAGTGCTTGTTAATAATGAGTCTTTGATTTTTATAATGTTTAGTCAGTAATTCCCACGCGATCTTGTAATTTTCTGCGGTAGTCTCTAATCCTTCTACAAACTGCAATGCTTCCTCTTTTAACATACCCCTCAGATACTGAAGCTCTTGAACATCCGTTAATGCCTCATCTTTATCAATTAGCGACAGAAATGCATCTTTGAATTGCAACCATTGACTAAACTATCCGTTAAATGTCGGTAATACGATAGTCGGTAATTTCACGCCTGGTTTCTGGACTGTTCTTATACTTGTTCCTGCTATCGCGGCGAGTTGGGCACCGTTCTTCTAACTTACGTTTCGCAACCGCCACCAACCTATAATAACTATCCTCAAATTCTACTTCTATCTCATCTTCTTCTGCATTTACTCTTTCCGCGACTTGCTCTGCAGTTTCACCTTTTTGCATCGTTGTCTTACGCTTTTCTCTAATAACATGCTGAATATTATAGAATTTCTCTAATACCTCTGCGAACCTATTAAGTCTTTCGTTGATCTCATACCCGTCGTCATCGCTATTCGCCTCAATAAAATTCTGAAATCGCTTTAATTGTGTCTTGAACTGCCCACGCTTTACCTTTAGACTCTTAAGGTCTGCCATTTTTTAAGGAGGGGAAATTAAGGATTATGGAAACTCACTTACGTTTTTTTGCTTCCAAACGTGCTACCATGTAACACTTCGTGCTAATGTCTTTTTGCTGGCTGATTATCTCACCACCTACAATCTGGCTCGAAGGACCAAACTGTTGGTCAAGATTATCGTTCCTTGATTGAGTATCACTGAGTTTTATAAGAATCTTTTGAATACTCTGATAAAAACTTTTTTTATTTTCTCCATTACAACCTTGTTACTCGTTTTTAATCGTGCCAATATAACCGTCACCGGAACTTCCGATTCTCACTCTTTTCCACGCTATCGATGTGCCCTCTTCTCTCTCGACGTGCTACCAAAAGTATCAGACGGCCAACTCCGCCATATTAGCCAAGCCTACCATCCCAGTGCCGCGGTACATTTAAGCTCAACTCTGGCAACGTTAACTCCTTAACAATAATGTATCGTGATTAATACAATTTCGCGAGTTATTATATATAAAAATTAATACCTGTGTTTTCCAATAAATTTGAGAAGATTGGTATCGTATGTGAACGCCATGTTTTATTAGCACAATTGTTAACGATGTACTGCCAAATTCTCATCATGATAGACTGCTTTAAATACCTAAAGTGACTCAAAGGAGAGGGTAAAATGATATTAAGAAGGGGGCGTTATGCTAAGTATATAAGCGATCGGAAATAAATTGGAATACAAGATGAAATTCGCCTGACACATTTCAAATATGCGAAAAACTAAAGAAAGCTTATAAAATAAATTTAACGAGTGTGCGTATGTAAATTGTAGCCATGTTAAAAGAAATAACTTAGATTTATATATATATATATATATATGTTTGTGAATTTTATAATTTTGACTTTATATACTGAGGATGGCCTAATCTGAGGTCGAAACGTTTATATTTTTATTTATTGTAATTCTTAATGTATTTATCTTAAGACAAGTTTCGTTGAAAGACAATGAGCGTTCGTGGTAGAGGCTCAATTTCCCTGTTTTAATATTGACCACGTATTTATTTATTTATTATTTATTTATTGATTAGTATATTACTACAATAATTTAGCTGCGTTTCTAAGTCCGAAAAAATTAATTCGGCGCGCAGTTCAAATGACTACATAGTGTATACAAATTCACATAGAATTGTTCGAGCATTGAAAATTTAGCTTCGACCATTATGGACCTTTATTTCCTATTGTTGTGATTTCACATGTACGGTCCAATAAAATTTTTATTGTTTATTGGTTTTTTTTGATATCTCTACTTAATGCTTTTATATGCAGAATAACAAACGAAATCATATTATATAAAGAAAATCATATAATTTCATTTTAAAAAGTGGAAGTGACCTTCGTATCTAAAAGATGGTTTTCGGAAAAGTTTTAAAGACGTCTATTTCAAAACGTTTTTGAATGTCTTTCAAATCGATTGTTTTTTATCTTTTTTGTTTATATATTTTAGTTACGTAAAAGGATCTTATTTTATAATATATACAATTCAGAATATTTTCCTAAACAATATGCATGAAGGGGACATAAGAAATATCTTTATGACATGATGTCTGAAAAATATTTTGATGATATCTTTATGATTGTATCTTATGTCCGCATTTTGAACATATCGTTCTCTAAGTTTTAACTTGTAATGTCGATAATTCCGTCACTTTAACTCCTTAAAGGGGTGCTGAAGCAATGGAACTTGATCGATGTTTTAACTTCACCTCGATATGTCTAAAATGCGGACATAAGACGTTCTGAAGACATCTTATCAAGAGGTCTTTCAGACTTCTTGTCATAAAGACGTCTTCAAGACGTTTGTAAAACATCTTATATTTTCTTTTTGGACATGCTGTTGTCTAGGTAAACTAACTCATAATAATTAATAACATAACTTATTGTGGACTTATTGTCCACTTTAATTGTGGAGAAAAAATTTTAAATATGCGTGTAAATGCAATTAAAAGATTGGAGAATCCGAAATTAATCACATTTTATCAATAAAATAGGACAACTCCAGCATTCCCTTAAGTCTTCTGTGTAGTCACCACAACCATGTTGAATCGTCACAATTATTAAATCGTGATATCGCTTATGATGTCACGATTATTGAATCGTGATCTTAAGGCTCCTGAATATTCACCTCAGCCATCAATATGGCTGAAATGAGTACTCAGGAGCTTTAAAATAAAAGACTGCAATATATCTAGCGTACATAACACCTATCGTCTGCTTATCCAATACACTCTAATTTATTCGAACAGCATAAAATACGAAAAAGTAAATTATTTTATTATTTATTATCCTATAAACAGAAAATGGAAACGCTTTTACTGTTAGATTACGTCAGAATATAAATATCACATTTAATTAAATAAGTTAGTATCAAATAAATAACAGAAAATTCTACATAACAAGTTTCGGCTACACGATTGAGCCCTCTTCAGATACAATTTTACATAGATTCAATATACAATAAGTTACGAAAAAAAACCTCAGTATGTGTCGAGCTGTATCGACGATCGTAGGTGTGAGATAGTATATTTTAATTGTGGCGCGCGCTATGTTCTCTTTGTGCCTACGACTGGCTTATACCACACACAACCGTTTTTCTCCGAGAAATTTTAAAGTAATTTACACCTGGTTTTTGATATTCAAGAGACACGGTTAACGAATGGCGTGTGATCTGCTTAGAGTTTTACATCCGAATATTTTTAATATGCGTTTTTTTTCGTAACTTATTGTATATTGAATCTATGTAAAATTGTATCTGAAGAGGGCTCAATCGTGTAGCCGAAACTTGTTATGTAGAATTTTCTGTTATTTATTTGATACTTAACTTATTTAATTAAATGTGATATTTATATTCTGACATAATCTAACTTAATTTTTATGCTTTCATCAATTTTTCAAACTATATTTTTAACGTACTGACTCTTAATTTACCCTTTTGTTATAGTTTTGTATTTATTTTTCATATAAAGAGTCCTATTATTTGTTAAATGCCTTTACTGTTACAAGTTACTTTTTTTTGGTAACGACGTTATCTTTTTTTGATAACTATAACGGTTACGTATTACATTTTTTGGCAACGGTAACGAATTTTATCGTTGCTTTTATCGTTACTTTTCATATTTTTGAACCTATTTATGATATATAAGTTTTTATAATCTTTGATTGGTATTCATAATTCTTATTTCAAGACTGTTTTGTTATATTTTAAGATGCTAATACGGCTCTGTGACTGCTTTATGACGTCTTAAGAATGTCACAAACTAATCACAGACCTATATATTAACATAAAAATAAACTTTATGAATACTCATCTTGAAGTTATTGGCGGAAGTGATGCCATGTACTACAAAATTTGTTATGAAAAATGTCATCTTAGCCGGATTGTGTTTCAAGACCGAAAATTTAATAGGCGTGTGATTTATAGAATTGGATGTGTAGATATATACATATATGAATTCACTCTGAAATATTATATACAAAGCTCTAGCTCGAACTAGTCGAAATAGCATTTCTCTTCCTCGTTTTCACATATTGATCTAGTGTCATTCTTGTTTATTGTTTTTATTAATATTTAAACAAAAAATAAACTAATAAAATAATAACATAAAGTAATTAAAATAATAATAAAATAATAATAATGATAATAATTAACAATAATATCATTTTTAGACCGCGTATGTGAGAGACACAACCGATAAATAAGAGCCCTATACGGTCGAAGCTAAATCTTAAAAAGCTTTTAAATAATTCAATCTTGAATCACTAAATATAATATATATGTACTTGACATATATACCACAATTATGGTATATATGTCAAGTACATACATATCATATTTAGTGATTCAAGATTGAATTATTTAAAAGCTTTTTAAGATTTAGCTTCGACCGTATAGGGCTCTTATTTATCGATAATAATTAAAATAATAACATAAAATAATTAATTGGTTATTTTTTTATTCGATAACGAGTAACAGTAATTAGTCACTTTTAAGAAGTAACTTTACGTTTCTTGCCTATAAATGTTATATATGCATACATTATGCATTTTCAGGTTCAATTTAAGCAAGAATTAATGAAATGCTAATCGATTGGATTGGCAGAAATATCTTCCATTCAATTTTTTTTAAGACGAAGAAAGCAAGTTGCTGTTTCAGTTTTTAAATAAAGTTGTGCTAATTTAGCGCCATTTGGATATGCAATATTGTTCACATCGAAGCACTACAAACCCGATTTATGGACTAACTTTATGTATATTTTTTAAACATTGAAATCTTATTGAAGGATTATTTTTCAATGTGTATTTTTTATTTTATAGACTACAAAATTTCCGTTTTTAAAATCCGTACCTTTAGTATGAACAGCCTCCATTTTGTCGGAATTGAACTAATCGAAATATTGATTGGTTAAAGACTAGATAAACTCATAATATTAATTAATATTTTTGAATTTTTGATTTCTAATGACCTGGTTCCGAGCAGCACTGTTTACCACAAAACGCTTTTTTGAAAAACGACTTCCCGAATATCTGTTATAATTTTGTTATAAATTATATAATATTTTTGCATTAAAAAAACATGAAGACTGTTAAGAAAAGCTTTTTTAAATACAAAAAACTTTTATACGAAACTGTACATACGTCTTTTCAAAAAAATTCACGAAAATTTGTTTTTTTTATTTCGTGACTAGACGTAACCCCTTAAGAAAGATTCCATGCATATTGAAGTTTAATGTGCAAAAATTGCTTTTTTATGATATTTGCCATCTTTTCATAAAAAAAGAATAACATTATTTAAAATTCTGATCAGAAGTTGTGAATATATTGTTTATCCCCTATAAAATTCATTTTTTAAATTTCACAATATCTTACTATTTAGTTATGTTTTAAAGAGCTTTTAAGTTTTTCTAAAATAGCAAGTTTTTCGTCTATGACGATGAAGTCATATGTATACATACTTATAATTTCTAGTTTGTGACTATCGATACACAATTTAATTTACCGTTATATAGATTCCGCTAAATGTATATGCACATGTACATATGTAGGTACATAAACACACAAGATGTGTTTTATTTTGATTGCTTACCTCAAATGTCTCGAAAAAACATTAAAAAATGTTTTAAACAAAAGTTGTATGGTCTGTGTATCGATAGCTACAAACTAGAAATTGTATATAACTTTAAAAAATTTGCTGCCTTAGAGAAATCTTATATTTAAATGTTTCATAACATGTCTAAAAAGAAAGATATTAAAATAAACGAAAATGCAAATGTTATAAAGAACAAATAATATATTTATGACTTTTAATTAAAATTTCAAGATGACGTTAGCTTTGTTTACAAAACAATGTCAAATATTGTCAAGAAAGCTAATTTTTGGATATTAAATTTCAATTATCTTAGAAACCTGATGTGCTGGAATTTTTTGGCTTGCGGCATTGTTTTCAGCATACGAAAATCTTATAAGAAACACCTAATCTGATTCAAAGTAATTCTTTGCTATAAACTAGTGTTATCTTTATGATAATCAACGTTTCGACAGTAAAAAGAGTTAGTAGTTGATTGTAAAAATAGGCTTGTATTATCTCTCGCTTTTTCTCTAGTTGAGGATATCTCATATATACATTTATTACTCGATAAAATATTAAAATTATTCAATGAAAGTGTTATACCCAAAAAATAGAACGTTGTTTGCAGATGCTCGCTGAATCCCATCCTGTGTTGCACTCATCCCAGGTATGACATCCCTATATTTCTGTAGAATATGCAGATATATGCACAGAAAAATTTTGATGCTTTTAAGTACAATGTATATCTTGTATATACAGAGTGTCCTGAAATTCGACGATAATATTATTTCAGCTTAAAACTTTGTAAAAAATTAAGTATTAAAAGTGTAAACTATTTTTTCCGTAAAGTAATTTCTTAAGTATAAACGTTTAAAGTTTGACTAATCATAAGCATTGGTTAAAAAGTTATCTGTCCGTGTGATAACGTGCATGCAGCGGCAATGTTTTGTTTAGTATCTAACACAATTGCACGTCACACGGACAAATGACTTTATAACCAACGCTTATGATTATACGTTTAAGTTAAACTTTAAATGTCTATACTTAAAAACTTACTTAAAAAGATTGTACTTAAAAAACTACTTTACGGGAAAAAAATGGTTTGCACTTTTATTATTTAATTTTTTTACGAAGTTTCACGCTGAAATAATATTATCTTCGAATATCGAGACACCCTGTATATTGGCCGTCTTTATTTTTTAAATAAAAAATAAATGTGTTTTAAAAAAAATTTCTATGCGCGCGCGCGCGCGCGATTGTTAGTGTTTGTAGAGCTTTTGTGTGTATGTATAATGTATGTATAATGTATACCTGTGTATACAAGGTGTCTCATTTTAATTGCCGCATATCTCGAAAAATATAGAAGATGCGGAAAAACGTTTCAGACAAAAAGTTTGAAGAGGGATAAGAGGGTACCATTTGGTTTGACCTTAAGTTGTGCCGCCAATCGAGTTATAAGGCTTGGAAGTTACAATACCGTCGACATTAGCATTACCCAAGGTGTTCGATCGACAACTAAAATCTGTTGAGTCTGTTGAATGTTGTTCAGAATTATGATTTAAATAACATTTGTCAATATCAAGGCCATTGGAGGTTGTTCCTCTTATTTTTATTTTTACATTAAAAATTTATTTTTACGTAAAAATGAAAATAAGAGGTACAACTTTCAATGGCTACAACTTTTAATCTTGATAAATGTTATCTAAGTCATAATCTTGAACAACATTCAAGAGGTTTAGCTGTTGGTCGAACACTTTGAGTAATGCTAATGCTAGCGGTACTTTCAAGCCTTATAATTCGAAAAGTATTTAATGAAAAAATATTTTATTATAGTGTTTTGAAAGATTCTGGAATCAAAAATAGAGTATCCCATTTAAAAATTTAAATTTAATCTTGACAAGGGTTTTCAAGGTAACTGCAAGGTCAAACAAATGTCAGCATCCTTTGTCCCCCTTGATATCCTACAACTTTCGTCTGAAATATTGTTTCGTATCTTCTTATATTTTTTGAGATATTTGCCTGGAGCAATTAAAATGGGACATTCTGTATATAAAATTATTTGTCATACAGCAGACGGTATTGTGAATTTTATGATATTACACGAGCAATTTGTAACAATGTACTTAAATTGTACAATTATAACAACATACTTAAATTTCTAAACATAAAACAATTTTTTGCCAACGATATTTTTGGTAATAATATTTTTATATTATACTTTTTTTCATATTACAGAGGTTTCTTTCGAAGTGATAGTCTACTTGGTACAGTAATGGTCAAGTTACAACCACTAGAGTCTCAATGCACTCTACATGATTCTTTTCCAGTAATTAAATGATTAATTTTTTAAAATTTTTTGTGCAAATAAAAATAAAATTAAAATGAACTTATCATTATATATTTCAGCTTATGGATGGCAGGAAAGCAACAGGAGGAAAACTGGAGTTGAAAGTTCGTCTTAGAAATCCAATTCTTTTTAAACAAATTGAGAATATTACAGATAAATGGCTAACTATTGATCAGTAATTCAATTTATCGTCTCAGCGAAAATTTATGTTTAAATTTTTTATTGGTTGTATCAAGAAACTTTTAAAATCACACATCGAGAATAAAATATTATTTTACAATAATATATATTAATGATATATTATAATAATATATATTAATAATATTATAAAATATATAAGATAGAAAACAATGTATACATATTTACATAAAAAAAAGATATATAATGAGAAGCTACGAATAAAATGTAAATATCCTGAATGTAATTATAATATACATATACTACATATATATAATAATTTATATACAAACATAAAAGTTTTGACCATTTTTTGTAAAGTAAAATGTCTACCGAATTAATTACATTTATTTATGTACAGATTGGTCTATTTCAATTGACCACCTTAAATATCTCTTGAAAAATGGATTTTAGGGAAAAATATTTTAGACAAAAGTTTTATGATTTCAAGGGGGACATAAGAAAGTACCATTGGTTTGATCTTGGGTGCTTTGAATTTTGAATTTTTTAAATGGAACCCCCTCCCCATTTTCATTACATGTTCTCGTAGCTTACCTCGAGAGCTTTCAAACACTTTGATAAAATTCTTTTTCATTAAATACTTTTCGAATTATAAGGTTAGAAAGTTACAGTACCGCTAGCATTATCCAAGATGTTCAGCTGAAATCTCTTGAATCTTGTTCAAGGTCATGATTTTGATAACATTTGTCAAGATCAAGCCTATTGGAAGTTCTTCCTCTTATTTTTATTTTTACGTAAAAATTTTATGTAAAAATCCTAGAATGCCTTGATATTTTTCTCGTGTTATCGCTTATTAGAGATATGTTATCACATAGAGACACTGAACAAACCTTAAAATCATATTGATGTGTGAATGTTTTTTTAACGTCGAATCTTTGTTGATTATCTTATATTGCCAATGTTGTTGCAACGTTGAAACAATATTAAACAAATTAATATTAAAGTCACTCACCTGGGAGTAATCCGCGATATTACATACAAATGAACGTGGCGGAGTAATTTTCTTGTGTTTAAAAATTGCATAGGATAGATAAAAGGCGTAACATTATGAGATTCTTCATTCATGTTTTAATGAAATGATTTTTAGAAGATAATCCAAGAGCTCGAAGATGAAATTTTCGTTTAGTTTTGTGTAAAAATTAATTCACGAGATCTAATATTCTTGGAAATTTATGTGGTATTACACAAATATGTTGAATCATTGTTCTCAAATATTAAATTGCAACGTTTGTAAGATATTACTTCAACATTGAACATTTTTGCAATGCTTGTTTAACAATTCACAAAGTTGTAATTCAACGTTTTTTTTTTTTTTGAGATATTGATTCAATATAATGCAATATTATTGATAACGTTATTTCATAATAGCATATCAATATTATAGAATCCTCCAAATCAGCGTCAATTTGTTCAAAATGGCATTATATTTAAGGCTAAAACATTTAAAAACGTTACATATTATTAAATATCGTTGTAGTAATATTAAGTATCGTTATAGTAATGATTTTTTGTTTATTAGATATGACACGTTTAGTAACAATTGCAATAGTTTTTTCACCAATTGTCGCCAAATTACAGTGCTTTATTTAAAAAAAAAATAAGTCCCTATTCTCCATATTAGTTGCTTTATATTCTTTACTTTTATCTATACATACAATATATATCTTTGTTACACATTGATTGGTTCAAAAAATAGCATAAAAGATTTGAAACGATGTCTTGTATTTTGTGAGATGTATGTATCATGTAGTAATGTAATTGACAGAAGGAAACAGAACAATGCATGCACTGAAGCTGAATCTACGTTTCTCTGAGAACAATATAGCAGATGAATCTCACTAACAAACTATTGTTCGATAATTGTTCAACTCTGTCTCTCTATCCAGTTCGCTATACCATTAGTTCATTTCTCAAATTGTATAGAAATTCTCATTTTAGGAAGATATTTTAGAAGTACTACTATAAAAGTCGTTTTTATGTGCAAAATGAATCGACTTTTGGTATTTGTTTCATTTTAATAATTTCTATTATTAAGTGTACTTTGATATACTTTTAGATAGAAACTTTATTTATAAATAATTTTTATAAATATTTATAAAAATAGAAGAAATAATATTAAAAAAATTTTATTTTTATATTTGTAAATGAAGTTTCTTTGTATCATTTATCTATTAATGTTTTACTATTTTAATTAAGCTTTTGAAAGAAATGTGTTTTATCTTTCTCTCTTTTTTATTAATTTGTTCCTAGACTTAAAAAATTTCGTAAGATGAAGTTTATTATTATTCAATATAAATAAATAGAAGAGCTACGAGCCAGTTAAAAATAAATTAAGAATTTAATATTCAAAAATAAATATAAAGAAATACAATAACAAACGTTTCGACGGGTCATTCTCAATGTTAAAAATGAATTCAAAAAATTACAATATTACATTTTTTACTCTATTTCTTATGAAAAGCAATAGAAACGCTTAGGGCATATCTACGAATTTTGATCAATCGCGCATTAGGCTTATACGATGTTATAGCGCCAATTGAAAATATCTTCGCACACAAACTAGACAAGCGTATCCATTGCGGTTTCTACCCCTACAGGTAGATACAATTTTTGCGTCCGTCAAACCCCGCGTTAGTTTCGTAGATATGTGTATGTATGTAAAACTAAATAATACTCGATTTTTACTTAAAATTGTGATTTTAATGTTATCGTCCGGGTTTGATCATCGATAAAAATAATAATTATAGAGAAAAAAATTGTAATTTTATGACAATATATATAAGATATTATAGCATTATAAGTATGCATATTTATTTATAGAGCATTTATATAATAAAACATCACGAGTTTAATAATGTATATTAGCTAAATAATTGCAAATTTATATCAATTGTCAATAATGTCAGCGTTCTTCAATTACCTCCGGGCTCTCAAGATCTTTTTTGTGAGGAAAATTCCCAGGATTGACGGTCTTTAATAATATCTCGTCGGTGATATGTACAACCGATAATTGCGATAGCATTTACCGAATAAAAATGTTTATTTTTGTTTACCACTTATATCTTGATATTTTACGATATCAATATTTCAAATTATCATAATTTATAGTCTAATTTTTTCATATTTGAGATAATATCCATGATGGTTATTATTACTAACAATAGCAATAATAATCATAAAAATGGAGCTCCTAACTGTAATTCTTTTATCATGCAACTATAGTAAATATCAAACATTTTTCTCTTAGTACGAAGAGATGTAGTTTGATGATATTTTGAATAGTTATTATTTTAAACATTAGTTTATTTTAAACTTGGACCCATATATATTAATCTGTATATATCTACCGACAGTTGTCTGTGTCGATAACTAATAACGATAGCCAATGGCAAGGATTATCCTAAGAAAAGAGCGTTCTCATTGGTTGTCGCTACTTAATGATATCGACAACTGTCGATAGATGTGTACAGAATATGGGTACAGCGGAATTCTATAACGTTATGCAATCGTTATGTGCTCATAATGACAGTTGTGAAGATATTTTACATAGTAAAAAAAACTGCGCAATTGTCGTTATGAACATATAACGACTACATAACGAGTTACAGAATACAGACTCTATACATATACTGTTCTGTAGATTGTTTATATAACAATACAATATATATAACAAAAAACAAAATATTCAAAATAATAGTTATTTTAATTAATAATATAATAAACGTTTTTAATAATCTGCGACTTAATTATTAGATATTGATTATAAAATATATATGGCTAAACGTTATTACTTAAATTAAGTATAATAAAATAGTGCGTTTGTTAAAAATTCTCTTCGTACAATACATTTCTTTTTCAATACATCTCTTCGTGTCTTTACATCATACATTTCCATGTCTTTATCTTTAAATAAATATACTTTTATTTTGTGAGTAATGTATCTAGAATTACATGTTCAGATATTCTATACTTAACATTCACTATAAAATACAGCCAATATTGGGACACAATCGTTATTTAAAATCATTCTTTTTCTGAATGTTACAACAAGGATATATCGATATAATTATACTATAAATTAATGTATTCATTATTCGCACTTGCATCTGTAATTTTCAGGCTTCCGTGAGTCTATACCATTCCTATAGATAATTATATTTTCACTATGCTCATAGCCAATCGTACGTATTTCTTGATGTGAGAGGAAAGTACGATAAGCAAAGAAAGTTATAGATAAAAATACACAATCGATTCCCTAGATACTTGAAAGAAC
Source organism: Mycetomoellerius zeteki (assembly GCF_001594055.1). Classification (NCBI taxonomy): domain Eukaryota; kingdom Metazoa; phylum Arthropoda; class Insecta; order Hymenoptera; family Formicidae; genus Mycetomoellerius; species Mycetomoellerius zeteki. The sequence goes on along the minus strand of NW_017257354.1, from coordinate 606,512 downwards.
GCTCGCGTTAAATCAAGTATAGTACCTATCGATCGCATAATCGGAAAACAATGGGATTTATTTGCCAATTAGACAATTAGGTCGGTCAGAGAGGGTGGCCCGTAGACTACAGTCGACTGAAAACTCAGCGTCGGTCCGGCAAGCGTGTACGGGGATGTAGAGAGGAGCGCAGACTATTTACCGTGCATACACGTAACCGTGGTAATGTTGACCCTTTGGCCTTTAGACAGGGTTACCATGTGCAAATTAACAATGTTTGTTCGCTTAACCCTTTTGCTTCTATCTCGATTTCTGTTGTTCGTCGTCTTGTTTTCACCTTATACGCAACGAGAGATTACTGAAGCAGTTTATTCACAGTTTTTTTGCAAATATTCTTTAAAATTTTCATTAATCATCTTATGATTTGCGACAATGTCAAATTTTCCTGTTAAGCATTTCAATGTGTATATTCGAAATGTTAATACACTATAAGAGAAAAGTATTTGTGGCTATATAATTACATGGTAAAATAATATGGTTAGGACCTTCATTTTTATGATTATTGATATATGATGTAGCAATAATAATTTATATATACATATAGTTCTCTCAAACATGAAAAAATTGTGTAGTTACAATAATTTCGTCTTCGTCTTGAAGTGTCCGCAAATACCACAATCCGATTATAAATCGACAATTAATGCTCGAATACACCTACACACATTTTCACATCCATACCTCATACTTACAAACACCTATGCTATTCATCCGAACCCCTTCCATCCCTCTTCCATCCACTATAGAGACCTCAATGCACATCGATACTCGATATAATCTATTACATTCTTACCCACCCACCCTCACCCATCTCCATCCCTTACCCTTCCTCCACTTTCAACACTTTAGGCCTGTTCTTTTTGGCTGAACTTTTGCACCAGTTCATCTTTCTTCTTCTTCTTCTTTCCTCCTGAAGAGAAAAGGAAGAAAGATGAACTGATGCAAAAGTTCAGCTAAAAAAAAACAGGCCTCTTAATACATCTCGAAACGTCCTGACATTTTTCAACACAGCCCAGCGCATCCTTACTTGTCTTTACTCTCATCCATACACATTATTACCAATATTACCTATCCTTGCTGCCCTTTACCTAATCGACTAATTATTTCACACATCTCAATGAATCTCGAAATGTCTCAACGTAACCAAACATATACATATCTTTGTGTGTCACTCCACACACTTTACTCCATAAAAATGTAGTTCAACACACTCCATACTAAAAATAAAAAAAAATGAAGACTGATGTTTATTCGTATATTAAAGGGATCCTAAAGCTGTTTGTATTATTGATTAAATCGTAATTTATGTATAACAATTATTTTTTTCCTCTTTTACAGATTCGAAAATCTGTTTAAAATAATATGACAAATGATATTATAACAACACACGGTAAGACACATTTAATAGTAATTACTGCATAACATTCCATTACATGATAACATCTCTGAAAAAAGTTCTATCTAATATCTATACCCCATTATACCCCGTGATTTCATTAATCTCCAAATTCCCCTACATAGAATATCGAATATCTGTTGTTGATTGAAAAAGACTACCAGAATTAGCAAATTAATTCTTCAAGATAAAAGTTTATTGCTATTTTTTAAATAGAATTACATGATTTTTTAAAAAATAATGTATGATTTCTTTTATCATTCTACGTATGAAAGGCATATTAAAGTAGAGTTATCAAAAAATCAATAGTTTACGAAATACTTAATTTATATTTTATTCTGTCACATTTTAACATGAAATATAAAATATCTCGTGAACTAACTATTAATTTTTTAGTAATTTTAATATATACTTTTATGAACAGCATAATGAGAATCAATTGGTATAAGTGTAAAGAAAAACCATATAACTGTTTCTTTAATTATGTAATTGTAGTTGCATTCGCAATATGCAACTACATATCTTTTTGTATTTTGAGGTATAGATTTTTGTCACATTTTATATTAGAGATACTATATTCTTTTAATAGCTGAGAGTCTAGTTTGAGAAAATATTTCAAAAGAGCTACATATAACTATAAGTTAATTATTTTTTTGTTTTAAATAATTCCTTTGGCATTCATAATGTATTAAGATCGTGTCAAAAAAATCTCAACTGTGCTTTTGTTTTTTTCTTATGTTGAAACGTGTTCGCTTTCCGACACGACGTATTTCCTGATGTGACACGTGCTTCGCATCGATGTATCTCTCCTTTTTTTGAAACCGTTCCCTGCGGATAGAGTTCGGTTACGCCATTTCTGCTTATTCGGCACACACGACCGGACGTGACGTCACTGAAACTACGTGAAGTGTTGATTGTATGCCAGATGCGACTTGACACCCGGGGAGTTCTACCTTCTCGCTATGATTCACTCGCGTTACCGCGATGGTGTTACTTTGTTTTTGATCAACAGAAATTTGTGTTACTTTGTGTTTTTGAATAACAGAATTTAGATTGGATGCAAACGAATCAATATCAAAGAACTTTCATTGCTACCCAGACAGTACACAATATTTACAAAATATTTAAAAAATATTTATAAATATTTATAAGATTTATTTGAAATATTTTGTAAATATATTTTTGTGGTCTTAGATTGCACAGATCATAAACGTTTATTATAAATATTATGAAATATTTAGTATGAATGTTATAGTAAATGCTATGAAAATACTTGATGAGACATTATAGTCCAAGTAAAAAATACTTATTAGAAATATTTATTTATATTTATCATAAATATTATAATACATAAAATATTTAGTCTATATTTTAATAATATTTCGAATAAAGGTTTATATAAGATATATGTGAAAAATATCTATATAACATTTCAAAAAATGAATATTAATAAATATTTATCATAAATATTCTGTGGTATCTGAGTATGCTATATACTGTGCTTATTTTCAGCAACCAGATTAATTTTAAACTTATCTCGACATTTTAATGTTATGATCTTTATCTTCAAATGCCTTCAAAAAAACTGCTATTAATAATTAAATAACTGGATCAGGAATTCTCACTGAAGTACGTACAATATTTATAATTACATATAATTAATACAATATATGTAATTCAGACGTAAATATATCGTATGATTATGAATTTTTATAATAGAATTAAAGATAATTCTTACAGATTATATATTTTAAGTAATGATAAACTATATACACACGCGCGCTTTTACAATCTTCTATTTAACTTTTTCTTAGATATTCATGATTCTTTCAATTTCATGTACATAATAAAAAATGAGATATTTTACTGAGTATGTTTTACTGACTGCATTTCTTAGCTAGTGAATACCTTTAAAGATTTACGTATTGTTCTTCACAAGCGATACAGTTTAAATTCAATCTCTTACACGTTTGTGCAGCTCTTCGCCCACCAATAAATCTAAGCGACTCAAAACCCACCACGAGAAGATGGAATGAAGAAGTAACAGAGTCACCACTTCTAACAAATTTACGTGTGAATCAGTTTCAAGATATAGTCGAAAACTAGCTTGGCGACAAATATCGGCGGGCGAAGAGCATGCAAGTGATATACACAAATAGCGCATATCACTTCTTTAGGAAATAATCAAATTATTAAAGAAAAAGAAACATAATGCTGAACAAAATTACCATCTTTAACATCGACAGCTTAGAAGACATTTGGTATATAAGAATATCCTGTGAGGATAGTCGCAGTTTTCTTAGTCGTTAAAGCCGATAAAGCACTATCGTGAGTTTATTTTATAACAAAGAGCAATCGTAAGGAAACAAATAAACAAAAATATTTAACAATAATAAGATTGAAAGACCGCTAATGTTAAACATAATGCTTTAAATTAAGAAGCGCCATAACAGTCAGAACGTTAAGATGTTGAACTATTGTAAATTCATTTAAATGAATTAATTTCAGAAATTATAATTGCGTGCCGATATGGTTGTCGGACTTTCAACGCAATCAAATCTGAAAATATTAATAATCCCCCAAATTTCCCAACTTAAAAACTGTAATAAACTTATTGCGAAAAATAATGCCTCGGCCGGGAGTCGAACCCGGATCTCTCGCATTCCGTGCGAGCGTCCTAAGACGCTCTCAGCCGACGCTCCCGGCCGAGGCATTATTTTTCGCAATAAGTTTATTACAGTTTTTAAGTTGGGAAATTTGGGGGGATTATTAATATTTTCAGATTTGATTGCGTTGAAAGTCCGACAACCATATCGGCACGCAATTATAATTTCTGAAATTAATTCATTTAAATGAATTTACAATAGTTCAACATCTTAACGTTCTGACTGTTATGGCGCTTCTTAATTTAAAGAAAAATATTTAACTTACAAAAAAAGAAGAAAAAATATTATTTACATTAGTTTTGACCTAGACATTGGCGACTTTAGGAAAAATAAGGAAAATCGCAAAAACGACCAATCTGACGTTTTTTTTTAGTAATGTTTTAATGAATAACAAAAATAAATATGATATTTATAATGATTTTCCAACTATTCTATAGTACTTTTATAAAAAAGTTTCGTTATTTGATATGACCGTTTATCATTAATATACTTTTTGCAAGTTTTTAATTTTTCGCCAATTTTACAAAAAATTTTCAGACTTTGACCGATTTGAGGGGGCAGAAGATATTATCCAATCAATATGATGACACCATATACTATTGTATTGACACTGGAAAGAATCCGAAGCTTGGATCAAAATGTAGCCAAGATGTTAAGTAACTGAATAAATTCAATCTTTGACACCAACATCTCGTGTTTGACTCAAAAAGATATTGTTTTGATTTATCGCAATTGGGCTTTGATTCTTTTTTATTATCTTATTTGGTTATTACATCATAATTTTGAAAAAAATGACATTAAAGAGGGAAAATACGGCAATATATTTTTAAGTTAATCTTTTTATTATATTTCATTTTGTCAATTTTATATTGCTTTTTGATTTAGCATGTTCTGATTATATTTTTGATACATTTTTAATTGTTAAATTCGAAAAACACAATAACAATATTGTGCCACATAGTTATTTTACACGTTTAATTTTTTTGTGCTGTACAAAATAAAAATGTGAATTTAACACTGCATGGTGAAAAAAATTTATATACCCTCCACGAGAATGGGACATTGTTGCTGGATGCTGTACCGTGAAAATCGAAAATTAAGGCACCAAAAGAAATGCTACCGACACACTTTTTGACAAAAAAAAGAAGGAACTACTAAGCCTTTTACATAAGATTTAAATAATTGAATTGTACAATTTTTATGAGTTTTTTGTAATTTTGCTATTTTAAATATATTTAAAATATATTCTGAGAATTAATTTTTTGTTATAAAAGAATTGTGGGTAATGAACCAAATTTGAGATTATTTTTTCGAATTTATATCATTAAATTCCTGTAAAATTAATATATATTTTTAAAACAGCTTTAAAAAATTTTAATTTTGTTGCCTTGTATAATTAGAGATATTGAAATATCCGAAGGCAGTGAATGTTATTGGGGCTTTCCTATAAATCAATCGGCTTCATACCTATTTATATGCACGCGAATAAGTCTACTATTTCCATATAAATAGAGTTGCGTCTGTTACTGCCTTTTTTTCAAGCGTACCAGTGGTTTGTATGCGTATCGATATTGTTTGGGATCAAAGCGCGTGCTTCTTCTTTTCCCCCTTTGCCCTCTCTTTTTGCGTCTCCGTCTCTTCGTCTCTATTGGAGTAGAGCGGTGCAAAAATGTCCTCGCGCGTGCAATCTCGGGTGCACGAAGGTCGCCGTTTTCAAGATACCATGGCGCATCGCCGCGATGTGATCCGACGCGATGCAACGCGATACAACGCGATGCGATACGTTTCTCGTTGCACTATCGTAGTCAGCAATTGACTTACAAGAGCTCGCGTTGCGCACCGGTTATTAATAATTCGTTACCAGGAAACGTTCAGCTCCCGCGTATATGCGAGTAGAATCAATTTGATATAGTCAAGCGATATCATTGAAAAAGCTGTAATGTATCGCTTGGTACTTACATATCATCAAAACCCGTATATCTCGATCGACTGGAATTGTTTTACACGAAAGGGCAACAGCACTTTGGTATATTCATACACTAACCAAATTTCTAGTTGAAAATGAACGAAGCAAAAGATTCTGATCATATTAATCAGAATTCTGGTTATTTCAAATAAAACTATAATATAACAGTTTTAACCAGAAAATTCTGATTTGCCATTTTTATCAGAATTTCAATTAATGCAATCAGACTCTTTTTTCAATGTATATACAGGATGTCTGATAATAATTGTTTCACTTTTCATGGGTAAATTGAATAAAAAATTCTGTGCCAATTTTACGAATTTCGACATAAGTAATAATTAAGGTATGAATAATTAATAAAAATCTGCAAATAATTGTGCGTTCACATGAAGAAATTATAGATTCTTAGTTTTACACGCAGTTAGCAACACAGTGGAATGTTTGGAGATGTTCTCTATGAAAAGAATAATTTAAACGGGGGCATTATAAACACGCAGCACCTATCTTTATCTCGGTTAAGAGTTAACCGTGAGTTATGGAACTAGGCCTTACAGACGGAATCCAGACTACGCAGCCAACTCTGAAAGAATCCGAGGAGGAGCGATCTAGACCCATCGGTGAAGATCCTGATCTCATTTCGAGACAAGGCTTTAAAAGTCGTAAGATTATAAAAAACTTAATTAGTGTTATCATATGCCTTGGACAACACGTCCGATTGTAGGTCGATTTTTTGATTGAATTGACTTAAGTTAAGTGAATAGGCAAAGGATGGATGTGCATCTTATGTAGTGTACAACGACTCGTGTAGTTTATTCTTTATATTTGTAATAAATATCCATCTACTTAAGATAAATAAAATATTCCTTTTGACAATCTTTTTATAAATAGAAAGCTGAGAAAGATGATTTAGCTTAGTATAAATTTGTCTATGTTTAAGTTGGAAGCAGTTAAGCAAGAAACTGTCAGCCATTTTGTCAACTCGATACTCCAATGATTTTTGGTTCGAAAAATTCTAACAAACACGGTTCAACAATGAACGAGAGCCAACTTATAAGCCGAACATAACAAACTATTTACAGTAGGTAAATAAGATTTAGTAACGTTAAGGTACCATTTTAATTGAGCAGCCAAGCATTGATAAATATAATTGCCATAGAGACATTGATGCCCCAGGAAGATCCCGTAATTTATTTTAGAACATTTAAGTATTGAGCGGTTCTGCGTTTTAAAAACAGTATGTAATCTCTCCAGAACCTATTGACACACCTATTGACCTAGCTATGTCCCAGCTATCATACACATTAACATTACAGTGTTCGTGGATCATCAAAGTAGCAGTTCCCATACGATCGCAAAGGTCGAGTAACGTTAGCCGGAGTATAGCTTCGGATTTAATTGTAATATTATTTCAGTAGTTTAGCTCTCTGCGTTTTTAGATCCGATAAAATTTTAGCGCGCAGTTCAAAGTGATTACAAATATGGTATATATGTATGCATATATAGATACAAATTCACATTGAATTATTTAAGCATTAAAGATCCACTTTTGACCGTTATGGGCCTTTAATTCCTAAAATTACTGTAATATTATAATATATATTTTGTAATGTAATTTCTCTAATAATAATTTTTGTAATATTGCATTGAAAGGTAATATTACTGCAATATTACGTGCTGTGTAGACTGATATTAACATCCATATATTAGCAACTAAAAAATAAAATATAAAATATAAAAACTGTAAAAGTTAAGAGAGTATTTTCTAGTTTGATTCGTAAAAAATCGAGGAAATTTGAGAAAAAGGAAAGAAAAGATAAATATATATTTTATGGGCCTGATATAGCAGAAGATAATTCATTCATTTCCTATATGTAAACATTTTGCAAAATACGATAAAATGAGAAAATAAGCTACTGGAAATAGATGCTGTAAAAACTGTGTGCTAATATTTCACAAGAGAGATCTTTCTATCTTAGATCATTATCTAAAAATATTACAACGAAATATTGCTATTTGTTATTACAACGAACATTTCGATTAATTTTTTAACTACATATCTTCAACGAGAAAAATTAAAATGATTGCAATACATACTTCGGTTAGGAAATATTATCCGTTACATTCGTAATCCACGTGCGTACATGGTGTAATATAAAATAAGTAAATTCGCGTTTTTGTTTGCATTTTTATCTAAATCTGACACTAGTAATGATTTTCTTAACCAAAATAATCATTGAGGAATTGAACAGGGATTGAGATGTATCCTTGAAATCAAGTTTTACAGAAGTATCACAAACGCTGCAATGTGAAAATAGCCCCCTATAAATATATTATTCTTACGTTGCTTTGAGGAAGACTCATTATTAGTATCATTATCAGATAAAAATGCAGACGAAGCGTGAATTCGCTTATTTTATATCACGCACGCACACACGCACCATACATACGTGACTTATATCATTTTTTATTATATTTATGGTATTCTAGCAATGTTCTCACTATTTTTCGCACAAATTATAATTGTTATTTCCTGTCACTTGAACAACTAAGAACTTGAACATGATTTTTCAAGATCTATTCATTTTACACTTGGGACTAGAATTACTTCTTCATCACCCTTTTTCTATGATTTACTTTTCAGAAATCTTGCATTTTTTTCTTCTCTTTCTTTTTTCACTCTTAATTAAAAAATAATTGCACATTAATATTTAAAAATCTATTATTTGCGTGCTGTGTTTGTCCTCAAAATAAACTAACTTTTAAGTATTAAGTTTTAAGGGGAAAAGCTAAAGCCGTTTGTATTACCGACTAATCATAATTTTTATTTAACAATTACTTTTTTCTTCTCTTACTGATTCGAAAATCCTTTTCTAGGATTAAAGTATACACATTAATATATGTCTGTGAGGTGGAGTTTATGTCGAGAACGACAAACAATTTTTCTTAAGATTTCAATTTCGAAATTTTTTGTCATTCTCGGAATGAATTTCCATCTCACAGACACGTATTAATGTGTATACTTTAATCTCGGAAAAGGATTTTCAAATCTGTAAAAGAGGAAAAGTAATTGTTATACAAAAAAGACGAATTTAATTTTGAAAAATCTTTTTTATTAGGACTTCGATCACAATTTCACAAACTTAGGATTGTTTATATGTCATACGCTTCCGGGGAAGGTATCATTTGGTACGTACGCCCTATAGAATTTCTGCACTAAGGGAATTATAACCTGAAGTGACAACTGTGAGAGCTGATATAAAATGAATTTTTAATTTTTTCTCCGATTTTCTCATCAAATTTAGTGTGGCCGGTGTTTTTTTGTGCGTACCTTTATTGTGTAAAAGGATTTGGTGATCTATAAAGCCAATTCGAAGAAATTGGTAATCTGCAATTGTCGGTAATTCCTGTTGGTTTAGGATCCCTTTAAGGATATGATTTTTATATTGTTTGTTATTTTTAAATAATTTATTTGTTTATTCTTCATAATCTTTAAAAATTATATATGAGGATATAAACATTATATTAAACACATTATATAAATTTTAATAATCCAGTTTGCATGAAACTCATGCCGATAAATTGTGAAAAGAAACATTTAGACAGGGACGAATCAGATACGAAAATAAAGATGTGAGAAGCGTCACTATCCATGATTTAACGGCTGTTAAATTTAACAGTTGTAGAAGAATTACGTTCAATAGCTCGGTTCTCCTGAAAAGAGCTCATTTTTTGCAATGGATCACTTTACTCCCTCTCACCACTGGAACAATAAAACTATACTATTAATAATAACCAAGTGACAAATATGACGGAACTTCCGACGCAGGCCGGAAATTGCTAAATGCGTCGTTATTTCAGTCCGCAGTTCTCATAAATGTGATCTGCCGTTTTTCGGTTCATAAGATTCTATAGTATATTCCATACTGTATATCGTTTCCTTCCGCTTCTTTATTTTTATTCCTATCTTCTTTTTTCTATCGATATATGATGTGCCTAATAGTTTACTTGTAATCACTAAGATGTGAAAGTTCGTGTCATTTTATCATGAGCTTTTTTGGATTCTTTTTGTTTTTATTTTGAGATATATTTAATGCAGAAATGGGTTTTTGCTTTACAGGCTAATTTTTATAATTTGACGTGCACTATATCTCCATTGATTGTTTGCATTTTAATGAGTTAATATAACACTAACAATAAGGTATTTTGTCTAATAAATGAATATCTATCACACGATAAGTGCATGATGGGATTTCATATTATCTTGAGTATTAAATGTTATTGATTCCCGTGTTTGTTTAAATTTTATTTCTTCTATGGAAATTTTTTTTTCAGAATAATATTTAATTTTAATGGTGAATGAAACACAAATTCTAGTAAAAAGAATTTAATATAAACCTTGCAATATATTCAAGAAGATATTATTCTTTTACACTTATTATATTCTTGAAGCAAGTCACGTATCATTAAAGCGTTTTTCTAAAACGGAAGAGATAAATTATACAAAACAGTAGATACAAATCATTACAAAAATTGCAATTAAATCACAGTTCTGATTTAATAAGTTGTTCCGATAATGCGAATAGTAGATGATAATAAAGATGAAATTACGTTACAATTTTAAGAAAGTCACAATTGTAAAAAAATATATTTTAATATACAACTATGATAATATTGAAAAATATTTTTTATTCAGAATTAATTAATTAAGCATGTGAATTTTGTTAGAATTTTTGATTGAAAGGAATTTATTATAAAATATTATATTCAAATTAATGACATTTTTATAATTAAATATTGCATCTATTGAACTGTAGGGCAATTGTAAATTGAGCTATTAAAGATGACGAACATTCTACTTTACTGAATTGTTTATTTAAACTTAATTCTAAATTTAACACATATTTTTATATACACAGGTTATACCTTGTCAAATGATTCTATATCTCCGGTAAAAACTCATATTTTTTAAATAAAATTTTTTTTATGTTAGGATCGTTGAATATAATAATAAAATCTAAATCCAACAAATGTGCTTGTTAAAATGCAAAATATAAAAAAGACGCCGATCTCCATTCACACGAAGCCATTTTGTGAAAGATGACACGTGTTTCTGATAATATTTCGTTTAGTGTATACGCTAAAGTAGCCCCAGATAAACGGGTCAATGTTTTTTCTTGTGGTGTCACAAAATGGCCCGTGTGCTTACGCCCTTAAGATCTTAAGTCACAGAGTCGATGATTTTGGGAGGAATAAATCAAATACATTAATTTTTCACTTTATGACATTTTTTAATTCATATATAAAGATTTGATTATATATAATTAAGTAAATTATTTTATGCAATATTTAAGTTAGATTATTAATAATATCCTTTTTTTTTCCAACAAATCGTCTACAACAAATAAAAGAGAAGAAATAATTCTAATATACTTAATACGATGATTTTAACAATATTTTACTTACAATTAAGGAATATTATTTTTCTTAATAATATTATTAAAGATGGCTTCGAAAAAAAAAACATTCGAAATGTTTATATGTTGTTCTTTTACAATTCTACGTATGTTTCTTTTGTCTTTTCAAAAATTCTAATCTGAAGAAAAATATTGTGACTTTAGTTTTATTAATAAAATTTTTGGATTTTATAGTTTGTGTAGATTTTTTAATTACTAACAAATTTTTAGGAGTACTGAAAATAATAAATAGTTTTAGTGAAAAACTGTTTAATTTTTTTACTTTTATTTTTAATCTTTATGATATATATACTATTTGAAAGAATCTAAGATCTGGATTATTTTATACACCTTCTTTTTGTGTACAAAAACTATCAAAACAATTAATATATTCGAATTTCAATAATAACAACAATAATTATGTTACAAACAATAATTTTGTATAGTATCTTAAGCCAAAATAAATTACGCTGTAAAATTTGAATTTTATCTAGTAAAATTAGTTATTAAATACCTAATTGTAATTTTTTCAGTTAAATATAGATTACTTCAATTGCAGTAAGAAACGTTTTTAATCACACAGATAACGGCTTTCTTTGATTATTCCCAGATACATATCGATATCCGAGAATAATTGAGGAACGATAGCAAACAGATTCCGCACCCTTCTGTACATGGCACAATCTCTGCTTCATTGTCATCTGTCATCGCGCTCGGAACAAATGACCGTCTCAACAGCGAACACACACACACACACGAACACACATACACACACATGTGGACAAATCACTCGAGGATTATTCGTCGGAGACAGAGAAGGTGGTTCTCGAGTGTCGCGACTAGATATTTGATTACTGTGACTGAAATTCAATATAATTCACATAAGTTGCATGGATATTTACTAGATACTTGCGATTATTAATCATCCGGGTTGGGTAGTGCTAAGTTAAAAGGATAAAAGTTAAGTTCAAAAGTTAGAAAGTTAATTAATTTTAACTTAACTTAGTTACATTTTAGACTTTTAACTTTTTAACTTAATTTAATTACATTTTATCAGTAACTATTAACTTTTAATTTGATTTTTTTGAAATCAATCCTTAAACACAATGCAAGAGGATAATGAGTATATAATTTAGTAATTTTATATTGTATAATCGTCACTTGTGAACAAAAATAACCAGATTCTTTAATAAATATGCTGTGAGAAAGGAAAAATACGAAAAATTATGTAAAATAGACAAACTTTTTCTTTTTTTCTTTTTTTTTTGGTTGTTCGTTTGAACCAAATTTAACTTTTAACTTTTCAATTATTTTTTTTATTGATTTAACTTTTAATTCAATTAATTTCATAATGGGTTAACTTGTATTTTAATTAAGTTAAATTTTCAAGACTGTTAACTTTAACTTAACTTAGTTAAAAAAAAAGTTAACTTATCTAACCGTGTTAATCATGAATTTACAATGAATTTACTTTTTGTTGACATCATCAATCTTATCGATGAAATAATTTTGATCAGTATCTTTAGTTTTCTTCTTCAACGCAATTTATGTATTTTTATGGTACTTCAATAATTTTGGCGATGCAATTTATAATAATAATTACTTTCTATAATATTTATTATAGAAAGAAATGTAAAAATTTGCCAAATGTACGTGATAGCTTTTAAATTTTCGAATTACAAATATTATTAACCATAGCAAGTATAAAAAAGATTTCATAGATTATATCGTATACATCCGTTATTGTATTGTATATATATATATATATAAAAGTTACTTTATAAATTAAAAATTAAATTTTATCTACTTTACCTCTAGGCGTAGCATGTGCAAGCATATAATATAGTTTGATCTAATTAGATGTAATTTTAATTATACGTAATACACATTGAATTAATAGTAATATAAAATTAATTAAGTTAACTTTGACTTTAGTGTTTATATTTACATTACTCTATTTTGTCAATGATTCGAGAATGGCTAGACAAAACGATTTAATTTTTATTATTAGGATAAGGTTGCTGAAATCGTATTACTTTTCACATGAAGACTTTTAATTTAGAAATTATGAAGAATATTTTTAAGATTTTTACAGCATAATAAACTGGAATCTTTTTCCTTTCTTATATAATATTTTCATAAATTTTTGCATTATTATATTGTATTAAATGAGAATTTTTTTCAATATGTTAAATTGTGATTTAAGCAATGAGAAAATCCGTTGCCAAAATCATACCATACTTACTGAAATTCTTCATTTAAAACGTTAAAATAATGAAAAATTTAAAACTTATATAAGAAAGGGACAAATTGCATTTTATTATGCTGTTAAAAACTTAAGAACATATTTTTAATAATTTCAGAAACACAATAATTTCAGGAGGTAATTTGAGGAGTTTCTATGTAAAACAAAATAAACTTGACAGGTTTACAATATACATTTTTACATAATAATAAATAGAATAAAAATGTAAGAAATGTAAGAATGTTAGGCATATGATTTAAAAGGTAAGATTATGATGCAATTTAGGAGATTACGTCGTTGTGCGATTTAAGAAACTAGAGGATTGTGTAAATCTTTATTTATTTAACCTACAAACAAGAATGTAAAGCAAACTTTGACCCTATTAATTAATCATTTATCATGATTAGAATACTATTAGAATTAAATTTAATTCTAATAGTATTCTAATCACGACAAATGATTAAGACTTATGCTATTTAATTTATATTTTCTGCAATTCTGCTATGAAATATGTTGAAAAATAGCAACGTTATCACTATTTCTTTATTTACGTAAATAACAACACTCCTATTGCACATTTCATGTAACGCGCAGCAGCGTGTAGTACTATATAATTCTTAAATACTCCATCAAAAAATATATAAGTAAACCAATTAAATTTTTAGACAAGATAGTGCGATTTAGGAGCCGATGCGATTTCGGTAACTTTATTCTACTTCCAATATATTCTACTTAAAAAGTATTGTCAAAAATTATTTCTATATCATATAATTAAAAAAGTTGCTAGATTTTCCTTACGCATTTATATCCTTCTTTTCCATACACATGTCTCTATTTTTATTCTTATTGTTAATGTTTGAATGAATATCTTTTGAATGAGAATTTAGTATAAACATATAAATTGACTGTTTAATGTATAATGCTCTCAATTTTATAATTTATAATTATTTTTATATAAAATATAATGACATACACGATAACTTATTTTTGATGATTATAAAAACGCTAACGAATTCTATTCTAAAATAATATTTTTTTTATACTAAAATTGAAAAGTATAAAAAATTAAAAAAAATTAAACATTTTCTAGTCTCACCGAGATTTCAATAAATTTTTACAAAGAGTATTATTTTATAAAAAGATTAATAACCTTTACATATCATTGTATTTTTCGTTATTACCTATCGAAAAAAAGATAATAGGAAGGATTTAATTCATTAAAACTGTTAACTAATTATAACGCTAGCTCGGCGAGCAAGTTGTTTTTCTTGTGATAAATGCGGCTGCTGTAGCAAAAATTTAACACGTGCTTAGATGCACCCAGTTTTGCGCCATGATATAATACGCATATGCAAGGTCGACGTGGCTGATCAACGTGAACATTTACTGCTGTGGAAGTAAAAGTAAAGCCCGACTTAAGCAAGTAAGGATAGCATTATAATTATATATAATTTCTTGTACGTATTGAGAAAAATTATTATTTATCTCTGTTGTAACCTATTAACGAGAAAGCATATTTTCTGGACTAAAAGATATTATTACAAATTGTGAAAAAAAAACAATTTGTGATAGTATTTAGTAATAGCAAAAATTGTGAATTGTACCTCTCTTATATGATTAAAATTTGTTAGTTTATACTACGTGCATCACAATGCGCATTATCTATCCTGTAAA
Source organism: Mycetomoellerius zeteki (assembly GCF_001594055.1). Taxonomy (NCBI): domain Eukaryota; kingdom Metazoa; phylum Arthropoda; class Insecta; order Hymenoptera; family Formicidae; genus Mycetomoellerius; species Mycetomoellerius zeteki. The sequence goes on along the minus strand of NW_017257354.1, from coordinate 591,076 downwards.
GGTACAAAAAATATATTTTAATTTTACCGATATAATTCCGATATCGTGTTTTCTACATATTGTTTACAATATACCAAATTAGAAGTAGAATTCTGACGGATTCTGCAAATTTAGATCGTCTAAAATAGGCTTAAAAGTTCTATTGCGACAGCAAAGTGTGATAATGTATCTATCATATGATAACCTTAGGACTCTTGCGGCATTGCTGCACAAGGTGATTTCCATCACAAAATAAGAAAAAGTATAAATGAAAAATAGAAGATATCGAAAAATTAAATCGGAAATCATATTTGCCACGTGTATTTTGTTTAACGTTCTCGACATGATGTAATATAGTTTATTCCGTAGTAATTTCTCTAATTTTTATAAGTATTTATATGGATTAAATAAAATTATTAATATACACGCATTTGAACATTTATATAAAAGTAAATACTTTTTTAGCTAAAGTTATACTTTTCAATATTCTCATTAAAGATAATTTAGTTAATACTTTAATTTAATAAATTCCTTTTTTTTTTTAGCAATAAAATTTTCAACTACTATGTGTGCGTACATTAAACGTATATACATTTTAAATGATACAATACAAAACATATATATATAACAAATAATTTAAAATTAATTAAAATATCTAAAGATTCACACAAAGAAAATTAAAAATTCAAATAAGTCAACAACGGCGCCATGAGTTAGAAATATCGGATTAGAAATGTGCGTAAGATTAAGATTTATATATTGAATAACTTAATTTACAAATATAAAAATCCCAAACGTTTCAGTTCACATTGAACCATCCTCAGTAAGTGAAAAAACTTATAAGAAGTGAGTACACATGAAGTCTCGCATAGATAAAAAATTTTTCTTAACAATTTTGACCTCGAGTAAAATGCTACAAATACTCAACGTCGTTTCAATAATTTTAATGTAAACAATGTTAACAAATAATTCAATTTAAAAATTACACAACTCTTTGTGTAATTTTCAATATTATTTTCAATAAAATTAAATTACGGGATTCAAATAGGGTATTGCATGCGCAATATACGGTACCGACTCCAGCTAGCATTGCATAGCCTCTCCTACTCTATTCCTATCCTCACCTCCACGAAGCGTAACAGAAAGCTACGCGGGTCAACTCTGGAGAACCTGAGCAACCCTGTCGAAGATTGGGTAACCAATCCCAGACATTCAGGGCAGATGAGGAAGAAAGAAAACATCCTCCGATATAAAGGGATTGGGCAGTAAGCCGGTAATCTATTCCCATAAAAACGAATATCTCGAAATTTTCAGAGAAGCCTCGGAATAGACGGATGATGCGAAGAATGACTTAGGCAAAGGAATTTGGAATATGCTCTCGGTGTGGATGAAGAAGAGCGGCGGAAGACCGGAATGGATGGAGGCGAACTCTAAGGGAGGCCAAAGCTCGAGTTTGGGCTGTAGAGCCATAGAATAGAATAGATAATTAAATTACATAGTAATTTTTTCTATCAATCAATTCTTGAAAGTAATTTTCTATCAGTCAATTCTTTTTAAGTTTCTTTTAATAAAAACATTGAAGTAATGATGTTAAAATAATTACTGATATAAAATATTAAACTTCCTAATATAAATGAACATAAAAGAAGCATACATAGACATTTTTGTTATATACATGTATCTATTAACTTATATTGAAAAATATATTTCATTTTTAATTGCTCTCTTCCCTTCACTTGACCTCTATTTCCGTTGCATATGCGTGGCTCCATTTTGGTAGCTCTCTAACTTTACTTTCTTTTTTCACTCATCCTTATTTTCTTTCCTCTTTCTCTCTCATTTCTCTCTTTCCTGAACTCCTTCAATTTTTCAGCCATCATTTTCCTTCTCTGGTTTCCCTTAATACCTTTAACATCTTTTTCTACCAGCTCTCCTCAACCTTCCACATGTATTGCCATGTTTCCACCTCCAGTTCACAAACTCTATATAGTCTCTCCTCCTGCTCTCTCCAATATCTTTTCGTTTTCATTCCACATCCCAATCTAAATTTTGCCCCTCTTTCCCATTTCTCCTCTACATATGTATAATAGATTAAATTTATAATTAAATATAAATTATCATATTAAATTTAACAATTCAGATTGAAATAAATTCTCAAATATTGAATTCAATTATCCGGATTTCAGAACAATTCGCACACTATCCTGGGTATTAATAACTGGGCAATAAGTAGAAGCTTCGTATACATCTGTAAAGCAGATAGGCAGACCACAATTGGGGAGAAGTCTGATTTTATCCTCCATCGTCTCAAGCATTTTTGTAATTAGAAAATCACCGGTGCGGATCACCGCGCTCGAAGACCCGGTTATCTTTCGCAGATCCTCTAACAATTGGAGGAGTGTCTAGCGTTTGTCACTACACGAATTAGAAGGTTCTTACTCAAATATTCACTTTTAATAAATAACGACATTTCCTCAGTTTCTGCTAAAACTACATTTAATGGAGTACTTTGTATTCCATACAGACACGGATGCATCTAAATTGGATCTTATCCAATTAAGTAGACAGCGAATTAGAAAGTCCCTGAAACAGAAAGCTTTCATATTCCACTTTTTAGATGAAGAGAACCCGATCAATCTCGAGCAACAGGCAAGAGTCAGTACCCCACCAAGTGTGAGCGAGACATTTTATTGTGTGGAGTGGGCTAATACATTTCCTTTTGACGATATTAATATTCGATCAAGACAAGTTTGATTGAAAGCATAATCCCAAGAACATAACTTTAGTAACATTGCTAATTCTGATTCCTTGAATTGAAATACAATATATTTTACTACGAAAGATCGTTTTATTCTCTACTTGTAACGATGACTTAAGTTCTTTACTGTTTCTACTAAAAATGTACAACTGCATTTTCTTAGTATATAGAGACAATCTCCAAAGCAGTTTAATCCCTATGATTTGCCTAATAGATTTTTCAAGCTCTTGCAGGCGATTGTTAACCGACGTGCCGGAAGTAAAAACGCAAACTGTTAGCCGACTTTCTACTTGATGCCAGTAATGGGAATATTTTTAGAGATTTTTCAGGTGGGAGTTCTGCAGGTGCCTGACTCATCTCCACTATCGTCTTGCCTTCAGGAAAGGAAGGTTGTCATTTATCATGATTTTTGTGATCTTCATGTGTTTCTTGTAAGTCGGGCATCCCCTGTTCAGCGTACTGTACTCTCCTCTGCAATTAATGTACAATTTCGATAGTATAAGGCATTTCGCATCCTTTGCATCAAAGATTGATGGCCATCTGTGCAATTCAGACAGGTTGTGAGTGTCATAGAACTTATCGATGTGGCCGATGCGGCCACATTGGAAGCACAGTCTAACCCTGACCATGTGTTCGAATATGTCTTCTCCTCTTAGCTCAGTGCACACCAATTGCGAGTCTTTAATCTCTTTGGTTATCCTATTATGGCATTTGAGTCTAAACAAGCTGTCGACTACCAGCCTTGAATTTTCCATCTCGATTGCTTCCTTAAGTTTTTCTAAAGGGTAATCTTCAGGAATTTTTCCTGCTTATTTTATATTTAAGAATGAAGGCTACAATACCTGTCATTTGTAACTTGTTCGATAGAGCGCTGTTCGCCAAAGTCTGACTAAAAATGACCATTCTTCGAATATCTATGTATTTGACTGACCTTAATATTGCAGATGCTATAAGTTTTTTTGAGATACTAATAACATGACTCCCTTTGTCCTTTGGCGTGTCTATTAGACATTACTCAAAAGTACACTATAGGGGGCCTTCGAGAAAGTTTAATCTTCTTATCTTCCAAGTTTTCAAGTTTACCTTTTGGCTCCGATATATGCGTCTTGGGGCCATATGCCTCTTGAACTTCTGTCGCCACATCCACGGAAATGTATGTCGATGTATTCGTCATATTTTAATCAGACATCGACGTATTAATCGGCTTTTTCTGTGGTGTTTTAGTCGTTTTCTTTGATCGTAGAACCAGTATACGAGTAGCTTTTAGAATCTTGCTCTGTCGACGAGTGGATTCGTTTGTTTTCATTCCTCATGTCAATATCTATTATCGTCATCCAAATCCATATTAGTGCTTAAATTCTTTGTCTCCATCAAGAATTGGATTAGATCCTCTCTAATATCCTTATAATTCTTGACGACTCAATGTGCCCGCCGTTTGGCGGGCACTTATCTGGAAGATTAGAATTGGACACTTTTGTCTTACACACTTAGCCGAACAAACAAGAACAAAAAAAGCCCTCCCCGAGAACTAATCAATAGAAAAGATGGTGATATAGAACTACCAGAAAGGCAGAAACACACGTATCGCCTGAAAGGACTCTGAGATGGGTGGGACCCGTTTGACCACGTTGCGATTGACCACTCATAGCGGCTGGTGTCTAGAGTTTTTCTGTTGTACAAGCGCTGTGAGTGGCTGGTGGACAATCGCAACGTGGTCAAACGGATCCCACCCTTCTGAGATTATTATAACGCACGTGCATCTCCTTTGCCGTCCCAAGGGAAAGTCCTACTTAGTTTTATACATATTATACTCTATATAGCGCCATCTCTACATCATGTGTATAATTCTTAAGATCAATCTCTACATTATCCACACTAAAAGTCAGTCCGAAATTCGTGAACAGACAATCAATCAACTTAGTTTTTAATGTAAACATGGGCTACGTTCGGTTTGAACGCTTTTAGCGCTTCTATCCTTGTTTTACGTCCAATGAACGTAGAGTTTTATATGTTTTATACGTATTTTATCGTAAAATACCGTAAAATGTAAAAAAAAAACCATAGAAAATCCTCGAATAACCTAATTGCAGCAGCGGACCGTGCCCAGTGATGCGGACCCCAATGATGCAATTCCTAGTGTCGAATTTTCCACCTCCTCTCTCCGCACACGCCGCGCCATGTAACGCAATTCCGTAGACCCCGCATCTTATGATGCAATTCTCCTGTGACAAATTACCACGGATCCCCTATGATGTTATTCTCCTCCCCTGTCTTTGTAATGTCATCTTCGCTCACAGTGACGTAATTAACGCGTTTCAGACAGAGTGGAGATATTTTTCTAACCTCTTTTCTGCTCTTCTCTAACCTGTTCTTACATCCGTAATAAGCCCCATGGAGCTTTGATGACCACTTCTAATTCAGAGGAGACCGGATCACCTGATGCAATTTATTACTCTCTCCCTGTGAGGCTCTCTATTCATTAGTATGCTACGCTGCGCTATATATTATAGAAACGGAAGTCTTGTAATATTTTTATTTATTTTTATTAAAAAAATTAATTCTATATTAACTCTTTGAAACATACATTTTTCTTTACAGTTCAATTTCTTTAAACTTGATATACATATTATATATGTATATACAGAGTGTCCCATAATTTTTAGCAAAACGCTCTTGTATAGAACGGACTAAACTGAGTTGAAAAGTCCTCTACCATTTTGCAATTTTCGCAATAGTTAACAAGATATTAATTTCTAAAAATCGCTGAATAGCATGGCCTACCGTCAAACACAAGCACGCGATGAGATAGAACCGTCCATCGTCGTAGATGTACGATAAGTTGTTTACTACAAGCAGCCTTGGCAACCTACGAACAGCGAAAGAAAACATCTCCCTCCTTTGGGCAGTCGTATCACGCCGCACGCTTGCATTTGGTGGTAGGCCGGGCGGATACGCTTATTCGCCGATCTTTAGAAATTAATATCTCGTTAATTATTACAAAAATTATAAAATGGTAGATAACTTTCGTATCCGATATCTGCTCACAAGAGATTATGCGGTCATTACTGGACACTCTGTGTACAGGCCTAGTTATCTAAAATCAGATCAAGAGTTTTTCGTATCGCTGGTGATAAATGACGAAGTAAAAATTAAAAAGATTAAGAATGGCAAATTTATTATGGCGAATTCATAATATACTATACAAAATCGACTGATTTGTATAAAATAGAAGCAACAGCCTTATTGTGTGTGTCCTTACATTTTAACTGTTAAAACTCATGATATTCGCTTCTTTGCATATATTTTGTTAGCTTTCTATTGTTATTGTCCTTTATATTCAAAATCAGTGTTCTTTCTTCAAAAAAAGAATATCAAATTTAGTGACGGTTGCATCAGATTCGATGACTTTTTACGCCATCTTGTATTTTTAAAAAAAATTGTAAATTTTAACTTCAGATTCGAAATCAGCGATCCCAAGAACTTTTAGATATCATTTTAATATATCTTATACAAACAATATTTTTTTATTGTATTATACATATTACATAAATTAAAAATTTATCGAATTTTTAATCGCCACTCTGAATAAATCTTTGAAATAAAAAATTTTTACTTCAGATTCGATGATTCATAGCAGGTATTATTAAATATGAAGTTACAAAAAAATTTGGACGTGAGGATAATCCACGAAATGCATAGCTTTTATATAGAAAATTCCGTGGAAGCCTCAAAGCTATTAAAGTTACAAAAAATCGAAGTAAAAAAATTAAAGAATATACTTTGTTTACTTTTTAAAAAGTGTTATATAAATTATAACATTTTATGTATCATGTATAAATATATGTAATAGGTTAGATAAGTATAAATTTATGAAAATTAATATAAATTATATTTTTGTAATATTACCTAAATAGTTGATATATGAAATAAAAGTATGCCTACATGCTTTTTCCAATATAAGCGTAAGAATTAAAAAATAGAATGGTTAATTCTTTTATAGTAATGCGAAATGACACAAATCAATTGAATACGTGTGAAATCCCGATTGCACTTATTGCACTTAAATCAACGCGTACAGTAACACGCTTTTTGCCAGGAAGAAAAATTTCTCTATCGGCTGTAGACGTGGGTTTATTGGTAGATAGGTTGGTTTGCCGGCTGACTGGTTGGTATCGATGTGCAGGCTGGCAAGCGGGCTATGCTGGCTCAGCACTCTCCCTCATACCTCCTCTCTCCTCCTTCGTCCTCCACTACCTTTACTTCCGATTCCGACAGCCATAGCTATAGCCTTAATCTTGTCTGTGAGCTTCATCTCGAAATTCCTCCTTAAACTTAGTCTTCTTAGGAACCGCAGAAACTAGCTATAGTTAATGATTTTTTAATTTGCGGATGAAAAATTGCTCTTAAAATTAACGTTAAATTTATTTTTGCGTGATTTATTTTTTTATTGGTTGCCCGGTCGGATTTATAAGTCGTGTGTATATGCGTGCGCGTGTCTGTGTGTGTGTCTCTATTTCCTCCTCCCTCCTTCCCTTCCCTTGCAGTTATCTTTGATTATAAAGTATTCACTTAAAATATTAATGCTAACTGAATAAAGGAGCGTATATCTCTTTTAATGATGCGAGGATGGGGTGAGGTCGTACGCACAAGTGACAGAACTTTTTAATTAATCTTTTGAAAATAAAGACAATAGTATATCTAAATCGACTGTCATTTATTTAAGTATTTGTCATTCCTTTAACTCTGGCTCTCCATATTAGGATACGGCATACACCCAATGCGATTTTTCACATTATGATTTCAAACTGTGACTTTTTTATACAATTTAAGAATAAAATATTTTTCATTTGATCCTTGATTATCTGTTTTTGTCTTGCTCTGAGATATCAATTTCGCACGTGATAAGCTAAAAAGTATGCTTTCAGAGATATATAACTTGACGAAGAGAGTTACCTCGATGGCGTATGGCGGAGAAAGTAATTAAAAATACATATGTGAGCTGGAGTTAAAGAAATGACAAATACTCAAATGAATGACAGTCGATTTAGACATACCATTGTCTTTATTTTTAAAAGATTGATTGAAAAGAGTTCTATCACATGTGCGTAAGACCCTCTCCTTGCAGCATTAAAAGGAATATATGCTCCTGCTCATTTAGCATTAGTATTTTAAGTAAATAACTGTATGAGGGGAGGAAAAGAGGAGGGAGAAAGAGATAGGGACACACACAGACACACGCTCGCGCATATACACACGACTTATAAATCCGACCTCCACGCGATACACTTTAGGTATATAATGTTAATGCCGGTGGTACTTTCAAGCCTTAGGTATAACTCGAAAAGTATTTAATGAAAAAATATTTTATTATAGTGTGTTTTGAAAAGTTTTTGGTACCAGCTATTAAATTCTGAATAAAAAGGGGTTCAGAATAAAAAAGGGTGTTCCATTTAAATTTAATCTTGACAGAGGATTTCAAGGTAACTGCAAGGTCAAATAAATGTCAGCAATGTCAGCATAATTCGTCGCCCTTTATATTCTACAACTTTTATCTGAACCGTTTTTCCGTATCTTCCATATTTTCGAGATATTTGCCTGGGAGCTATTAAAATGAGATACCCTATATATAATATTATATGATGAGATGTAACTAAAAGTAAACTTTTATTAGTATTTTGATTAATAATCTTACATTAATATTACATTTGTAATTAATATTGTTACTCCATAGAAACAGAATTGTAAGAAAATTGAAAGATTATTCCAGCTCATGTGTTAAAATTAGTGTTAATATTAGAGAAATAAAAAAATTTTGCAAGTTGTGGCTTTTAAAAACTTAGATTGTAAAATATTCTATTACAATCAGTTTATTGTACTAGAAATTACAACAGTTTTTGTGCCAAGGAAATCATGCTATTAGCAATTTCAATTATGCGCTTCAACGGGCATAACGAATCGCAGGGTGTACGCACGCGACCGCATTGTAATTAACGGAAGGGATGGTAGAGTATAGTGGCATACTGATTGTAGTCAACTAGACCGTTTCATTCTGCTTCGCATCATTATGCTGATTGCGATGTCTATTAATTCATATTAATCTAGTTATTGTATTGTACAGTAGCAATTTTATTATTAATTTTTTTAAACATGATAAACGTATATTTTAACAAAGATATTGTATTCAATTATTTAAAAAACTTTATGTATGTGTGTATGTAAAGTAATGAAAAAATCCTAAAAAAATCACGTCTATAAAAATTTTGTATATCTCTCTTATAATTTTAGTTACAAATGTAAAAAAAATATAATATATGACGCATTCTTTATTATAAAAGTCTACCTGAAGAAATGAAGAACATGGATCATAAGAACGTGTTAGCACACATATTATATGAGGTTTAAGATCAAAAACGTAAATATTATATACTTTGCGTCCAAGATAATGCGGGGATCATTTAAAGAAATGTTTATTTTTTTTGACATTTATAACAAAAATTACAAAACGTAAAAAATTTATATAAATACGAATTTCTTAAAATTTCATAACTTTCAAATAAAAATGTTAATTTTAGCGAGAAAAATTTAATAGATAATATAATATGTTGTACTTAGTATTTTGTACTTAGTATTTTACATTGTCAAGTAATAATGTAACACTGTGTCATAGTTGGAACACTTTGTATAAGACAGTGTTACACTGTGTTTCATCTGTGTATGCTATTGGAAAGCACCCTTAATAATTTTAGCTCATCAATACATATTATTTATGAGAACTTAGTACGATTATGACACTTTCCGCACTTTTCCGAGAACGATATGGCATAAACAAATCATAGTTTAACTTCTTGAACGTTTCGACGCACAAGCGCTATTTACACGTGCGCTATTTCCAATCGTTATTACGATTGCTTCTATGTGTATATTTAAAAACGATACTTTACTAATGTATTTCCACCAATATTAATTAATCTCGGTTCAATTTACTCTATCCTTATCTAATTCTTAAAATTATATATGGAGAAAGACAAAGAATATGTTTTTCGTTATACAGGGTATTTCTGATAATCCGCAATCAGAGATTAAGCGTTTTATCTCGAATCTATCGAACTTAATAATTTGTTGATCTGTAGCGTAGTTAATTAATAAATCGTTTTTTAAAATTATTTATAACATGTTTATAGCATTATTATTTATAATATTATTTATAACAAGTTTTCAAAATGCTCTCCATTTTGTTGTATGCGTAACGTGGCTCGATTAATTATGTCGTTTGTACTTCGCTGTAGCATCTCTATACATGAAACTTTTTTATAACGATTTTTAAAATAAAAGAGCTTTATTTTTCCGGTTCTTCTTATAAAAAAATTATGTATAAAACATATATATTTATATTTTTGTGAAGTTTATATATACATTATAAATAAACTTAGAAAAATTTAATTTATTGTTTGAGAAATTTGTTGAACGTTTTATTGACTTTATCATTTCAAATATTTATTTTTATATGAGAACATTTGGAATTCCTTAGCAAAATAATGCATAAAACATAATTTATTTTCAAAAATGTACCAAAATGACATTACCGATGCAAGTTAAAAAAAATTGTTGTATTGAGATATTGATAAAAATATGGCAATTACTCGTACATATTTAATTATACTTAACAAACGCATACAACTAATCTTTTTGCATCAATCAAATTTTATCAATTTTATGTAATATATATGGCGATGTCGCCAAGTACCATGCTCTACGCGACTAGTGCATCTCTCAGTGAGGGGAAAATTCCCGACACTCGTTATACTGAGAAATCGAGTGGCGTGCAAATATATTGAGTGCGAACGAATGGCCAAGGCAAGAACGGGAAGGAAACGGCGGACAGAGGCTGTCAAATTGCAACGTCGACAAATTCCTTGCGCTCAACAAAATGGCCAAAGTTACTCGCTCGTCACTCGCTTGCTATTTCGAGTTCTTGCTCGACGACCGTTGATATTTTGTCGTCTAAATCAACAAGATTCTGTCCTGTCGAATTCTTTTATCTTGCCGCATTTGGTTAAAGTAGGGATAGACCTTAAAGCCTGAGATCAAGCTTCGTCACATCTCATCATTTCTTTTTTTTATAAAGTTAGCCTTTAAGGAATCTATATTTATACGGGAATTATACATGTGTTATATTTTGCGCATTATTTTTTAATGTCACATCTTTGGGCTAATTTGAATTAAATTTTTTAACAAAAATATCTCTTGATTATAAGGTATTATAATATTTTAATTATAAATAAAGACAAAATCTTTGTAAATTTCTTTAGAAGACTAAACTAGATTATGATGAAATCATATTCTTTAAGAAATTATATTCTTTAATTTTAGGCGGCGTTTATTATAATAACATTGAAACTTATAAATATAATATATAGGTATACTTAATTATAAAAAAATGAGGCAAAAAATTGAGAAAATACAATAAATAATGATCTCATAATCTTGAGATATTAATCTAATGAGATATTTTTTCCAGACTTGAATTTAGAATAAATACGTTTCATCATGATCTCGCGCGAGCATAACAAATGTTCTTAATATGTATTAAAAATCATCACTGTATGTTTGATACCTTTCTTCTTTCTATTATTATTGTTGGCAATATAACTTTCGTGCATTTATTGTTATTAATTATTTTTAATGTGTGTTCGAAAACTTTATTTACATTTTTTTATGCCTATATTTATATTGAATGTGTCATTTATCATCATGATGTTACTATAAAATTAATTTATAATTTTGTTTGTGTAATCTTGCATGTAATATCATATGATATCTGATGATAATTATTCTTTATTTTTTATGTCTACTAGCACATTATGTGCGTGCGCTACGTGCGCATTGTATACATATGTATGCATATGTATATATATATATATGTACACAGTTGGAAAAATGTGTTAAATTTTTAACATAAATCGCATGTCCCAAACGATCCACTCAAATTTTTGAGTTAATTTTACACAAGATGAATATGTTAGAAGGTAACACAAATATTATGTAAGATAATAAATACATAGAAAAAAAGATAACATCGACATAGTTTTTAAACATACCGTGGGAGCATTTTTTTATCAGAAAATTAACATTTATGATATGTTAAATTAACACATATTTCATTCATTTGTCTTAGAATTTACGTTTTAAAACATTATTTTTATGTTACTTGTTCACTTATTCATAAATTGTGTCATTTTGACACTAAGAAACATTGAATATCAATTTCACAAAAAATCTTTAAATAACATAATCACATTATGTTAAATTAACACTCGAATATGTTAAAAAATTCAACACAAACTGTTAACATAAACGTGAGTGGACCGTTTCTAACACAAATACACAAATTTTTTTACTGTGTATAAGGTTCACTTTAAAAAAAATTTAAGTCTTTTTACTTGTTTTTTTAAAGAATAACGAATTGCTAGTCCGGTGAAAAAACTTATAACTCCCAGCAAATATTTAAATTAAAAGTTAAGAAGAGTCACCTCCTTCAATTCTAAAGCTGTAAATTGTATTTATGTGATTTTTAATTCACGCTAAACAGAAGTTTGTAAAATAATTTGACAGACCTCCATTTATATCCTTATAAGTCTGTAAAAAAGTCATATTATCTAAACTACTAATTTGAAAAGTAGAAACTTCAAGTTTTAAAATGCTTTTTGGATTATCTCATTATAGTCATTTGACATTTCTAAAGTTACACTCTAAAAGTTAGTAGCCTATTTTTGGAAGGAAAATAGTACAATAGTAGGTGATTTTTTATTTCCGGGGGATAGATGATGCTTTAATTTTATTACTGAGTGTATAAATATTGATCCTTTCATAGGCTTCATATATATGTAAAACATTCATTTTTATATGGAAAATTTAAAACTTCCGATTTCAATCACTTTTTGCAAAGATTTATCCTTTAAATGAAAAAGATGTATAAATTTTGTTCAATTTAAATTGTCAATAATATGATTGGATATGTTGTTTAAATATGTGCTAAATATTAATTTTGTATTAATAGTAATGCATATTAATTTTTGATTATTGTTTCACATAAATTTAAGAAAAGGAACACGTATACAACTCTAATTAAATGCTACATTATTTATTATATCTTTCTTATTTGATCTATGAAATAAGGGCAAACATTGTTTTGAAATTTATTTATTTACTTAATATTGTTTTATGTTTATAAATAAAACCTTAAAATTATTACCACAATGATAAGCAAAATGGATGGAAAATAATGGATATTAACTGCCAAAATCGGGCATGAATTTCTAGGTATTTTATAATAATAAATATAAATTTGTTGTTTTACACTAATTTAGAAATTTAAGCTGCTGATAGTTACTTGACTTTAATTAGTTACTTAATATTTTTAACTTAAGTTTAATTAAGATTAAGTTTTAATATTAAATTTAAAAAAGCGTTACTTTAAGTCCAAATATTAATAAAAATTGATATTTTAGTTTTATAATAATTAATAAATATAATTATTGTGTAAGTATAATGATCTACTTATTTTTTATTTTTCTAACTCTTTGTCCTTTGCTTTTTTTATCCCACTTAAATGTTACAAAGACTCTTATTAAAATATAGTTTCCTTGAGAAAAATTATATATATATAATTTCAATTAAAAATAAAAATTACTTGAACAAGAAATAAGATTTAAGTATACCTATTTGTAATATTTAAAGAGAAAGTTCCTATTACTTGTTATTAAAGTAGAATGTTACTCGCATTAATTGTACGTATTCGCAAGTTTAATGTTAAAACGCAAACAGGAATTAATTGTTACTTTAATAAAAAAAGAAATGAAATGCATGTAATTTTTAATTTTTTTTTAGAATATATGATTCATTTTCTTCTAAAATTTTTTCCATTTTTAAATGTTCTATATAAATATTTCGATATTCTCTATATTTTTTTCAATATGTTTTTGTAAGTTTCACATTTCCTTATTTGAACGAGAAAGTTTTATATATTTAAAGATCACATGCTAATTATTTTTTTGCAACTAGACGGAATATTATTGTTTCTTTAGATTGGGTAAATTTTGCATTATATGATGTTATTTCGAAAGTTAAAGATAGCTGTGACATAAAAAGATTCGTAGGAAAAGAAGGAAATTTTATATTCATGAAGTATTTTAAAGTCATGGTGTCCCAGAAATGGGTACGAAATATAGTACGAACTGTTATGTAAAGGAATAGATTGGTAAACGTAGAAACCTATTTAGATGCGAGTCCATGATTTGCACCCATTTCACATGAACCTTCTTTCTCCTTTCCTTTTTCTCTCTTTTTTCCGCAACGCTTATGCTTTTGCTTAAGTCGATTGAAGAATAACGCCATTTTACGGCCATTCTAAATTATAATCGCACATTTATATGATATCTACAAAATAATCGGTGCTAAACGATTTATTTAATAAAAAAAGATTAAAAATTATAAAACCGTTTTCTCAAAAGTTTAATATTATATAATCAAGTTAGAAATGATTATATATCCTAAAAAGTATAAAGATTATATATTCAAGTTTAAAATTTTGTAATTAATTACATCTATAATATGTGGTTTTAATTATATTTAATAAAGTTGTTTTAATTTTAGAAAAATATGTATAAAATAAACTATTTTCTACATAAATTATTCATTACATATTAAAATTAATTATTAAATTTCGTATATTGATACTTTTACTATAATTATATGTATAACCATATAATAGTATTTACTATATTAGTTTTGATTAATTTAATTAAGTGGTTAATATAGGGGAAGGTAGGATAAGACGGACCTCTTAAGTAAAAATAGCTATATTTTCTTTATTAATGACAAAAAATAAGTAAAGTTTAATATAAAGAAACTTTGAAATATTTATTACAAGATCAAAAAGTTTGAATTTTTTCATATCTTGCGAAAGTTTGTTAGATACTATTAAAATTTTTGTAAAACTTAATTTTGGTCCGTTTTGGTTGGGATAAAATAGACCATTCATTGGAATAATATGGACCAAGTCTAGATAATAAGCCGATGCAGCGATGTATGGACCGAAAAATAATTTAACTGATTAACTCTAAATCAAAACCATGTATTACTTATTAAATAATTTTGAATAAAAAGAGGAATTAATTTAACATTAATTATTTTATTGCATACAAAAGTCTTCAGCTTTTTGTTTTACAAGAAAAGGAAAAGTATATTATTAAAATGCATTTTTATTTTTACGCTTTCTTCTAATATGACTTTTAAGGCTTTATATAAATTTTCCTCATTGCATCTACATCAATTCGATTTTTTTATAGGCATTTTCAGCTACTAGAAAAATGGTTAAAAAAACAAGAAATTGTTAAGAAAAAGAAATGTAAAGTATTTCTCAAATTAAAACAAATATATATATTTATAGAAAAAATATATATATTGGTTCATTTTACCCCATTTAAATTGGTTCTTTTTATCTCACATATGATAACATTAATATTTTTCTTTTTATTTAATTCTTTGTATAAAAAATTATTTTTTAAGTGTAACTGATGAAATATTCAGATGAAATATTTTAAATTATCAGAAACTTGGAACTTTCAGAAAAATTTAAAAACATATTTTGCAACCCTATAACCACTCTAAACGTAACAGTAAGAAGTAGATCACGAGATTCATTTAGAAAAATTTCATATTTATTTATATTATAAATAACTCACGAGAAAACTAATTTTATGTTCATTCAGCAGATGGAGTTAGTTACTAATAAGGTTTAGTAAATGAATCATTTTACCTCACTGTCCGTTTCATTCCACCTTCCCCTAAAATTTGATGTTATAAATATAGGTATATTATATTGCTGAATGATTCCTATTATATTTTAAGGTATTATTATCCATGCTCTTCATTTTTTAAAATTTTATTTGACCGTTATAGTATATCTTTTAAAAATTTTAATAACAATTAATATCAATTTTTTGTAAAAAATTGCAGAAAAATTTAATTTGTTATCTGTGCCAAGTGTTTAAAACAGTTGATACAGGTAACAATTTCTATATTTTTTTTATCCTTTGTACATTCCAAATTGTCGCCTATTTTTTTATTAACCTTTAGTATACACCTTAGTTTTTGGCACCCTTATTACACACGATGGGTCTTTCGAGTTCTAGATTAATTTTCATAACTTTTACAAGTATTATATATAAAAATTATTAAGCAATTTTTATGTATATTTTGACATCTTTAGAAAGTATGTGTTGAAAGTTGTATATTTACATGTATAATAAATTATTATATATAATTGTTGTATATATAATATTGTTATATATAAATCTAAGAAAAAATACGCAGGACACGAATGACACAAAGGTGTGTATTAAGGATTAAATGTCTAATTTTTATTAACTTATAGCGTTTTTTACTGGTAAAGCTGGTGCGTACTCAATGTATTTTAAAGTTGTACACAAATCGATATAAAAGATGTACGTTTAATATGAATGTAGAAATGAATTAAACTGCGAAATCCTCAATATATTTTATTGTGGTATTTGATAAAATATACATTGGGTATCTTATTAATTGAGATATTTCACTTTTACATTCAGAGTAGGTTAGTGTACAACAGCTTTAATATACACTGAGTGCGCACTAGTTCTGCCAATGAAAAACGATATTAGAAATGTAGAAAACCTAATTTTATTAATTAATTAATATTAATTATATGCACTTGTACGTGTTAAAAATAAAATATCATTATATGAATTTATTAACAAAAAATAAAATCATTGCAGTGCAAAGATGATTCGCAACTGTGAAATAACTTTCTTGCGCAACATTTAATCATCAAGAAACTCTTTAAATCCCGTGAAATAAAGACGCTCTCTTTTCTGGATGCACGGAGATCTATAGACAGCGATTAACAAGATATTACGAAGCAATCATCAGCGATCCAACATCCACCCCTTTATCTTCCTCCGTACTTCTCTCGTCCTCCTATTCTTTGACATGGACTGCATAGATGTGATATTCTATGACTCGTCTCCGCCCTCGAATATGGCCCGCGAGGAAAATTGTGCCCCATTTAGATTGAGATCGCGGTTGATAAAAGATCACTCGTACTGACCGTAAATTGAAATTTAAAAGGAAAGAAAAGAAGAAACTGCGATATGTGTATAGGAGGAAAAGGAGAGAAGAGAGACTTTGCATCGGACGGTATCAGTGGCACATCTAGCGGGTTAAGGGGAGCAAGAGAGATGCAAGGACAGAATATACATATATACGTATAATATGTATATGTATATATACAATATATATATATATATATAAAATAATTATTTTAGAAATTAATGGGGGATACCTCTCAAGTGACTGGATCCGCACGATGTGGCGCGGCGATGAGGGGGAGATTTACCGCCGACGCGCGGTGGGGCGCATGGGAGGAGTGTGCAAATGGCGACACGATCTAGGACGCACCAATCGCTGGGCGCGATGGAAAGCCGAATAGAGGTCAGATCACGCCCACCGTGCGTGACGCGTTGTCCTGCGCGCGAGAGCGTGATCCGCGCTTATTCTCAGCATACAGTCGACCAGTCACCACTCAGACGGCGTATCTACTGCTGTCAGTTACGCGATCTCTTTTCTTTCTTCTATTAGAGCGCACTGCTCTCTTCTTCTCATCTCATTTCTTTCTCTCTTTCTCTTTATCTGTTGATTGCGCTTTCACTGATTTTATTCGACTAGCGCGAAGTTCGGAAAAAAAAACGCGCGGTAGTGTTTATGCGTGCGGGATCGGGGAAGGGAGCGTTATTCGATTTGCGATTTTGGAGGGTGGAGTCGATGGCGCTCCATTCACGACGCGATGTGTCGCTAATTATCCCCTTTGCTTCTCCATCTCGTTATTGAGTGATATGAGAAGGGAAATAAATAGAAATCACGATCTCGTGTCAACAGAGACAGGACTGTGGTGAGAAAAAAAACGCCAAATTTTTCGAGCGTTTTTAAGCGGGAAAAGTGTTTAAATGTCAGTGATATATTGAGCCGATAGTGTACGGGGCTTCTGTGAGAAGTCTACTGCTGAAAGTTGAGGCACAGTGTTTGATAGTGACCG